>NC_134497.1:17533890-17833890 GCF_040206685.1 Ascaphus truei
GCATGCATTTAAGTTTTTTTCAGCCTGTACTATTATCTTATCTGCTCCTTCCTTTCTGCTCCTACTTGGTTTAGTCTTTAGAAGTTTTCTAGTATTATCTCTATTTACTATGGGTACCTCACTGCTAGTCAAACTTGCACTTGCCCCTATTCTACCTCCATACCACCTTGTATCCTCATCTATTCCATTTAGTTCATTATCTGTTTCATTCCCCTCCCCCCTCCATCCTAGTTTAAAATCTCCTCCAACCTTTTTAGCATTCTCCCCCCTAGCACAGAAGATCCCTCTTCATTGAGGTGCAATCCGTCCCTAGAATATATATGGCACCTCTCAGAAAAGGAGTCCCAGTGCTCTAAAAACCCAAACCCCTCCTTCCTACACCACTTTCTTAGCCATGCATTAACCTCCCTGATCTCTGACTGTCTCCCTGCGGTAGCGCATGGCACTGGTAGTATTTCAGAAAATACTACCTTGGAGGTCCTTGCCTTTAGCTTTTGGCCTAGATCCCTGTAATCATTTTTTAGGACCCTCCATCTTTCTCTAACTTTTTCATTGGTGCCAACATTTACCAAGACCGCCGGGTCAATCCCAGCCCCCCTCCCCCCCCCCCAACAATCTGTCTACCCGATCCGCAATGTGCCGAACCCGAGCACCCGGGAGACAACAAACTGTTCGGTTCATGCGGTCCCGGCAACAGATTGCCCTATCTACCTTCCTAATAATGGAGTCCCCTACCACCACAATCTTTCTTTGCATCTGAGCATCCTGAGTCCTCACTGTGCTGGAGGTACTATTCCCCTGGCTGCTAGAGGAATTAGTCTCCCCCAGCCTTGCCATTTCTGCCCCAACATTCCCAATATCTTCACTCAACATGGCAAATCTATTGGGATGTATCAGCTCAGAAACGACCTGCCTCTCCCTATTGCCCCTGCTTCCCCTTCTAACTGTCACCCAGCTACCTACCTGCTCCTCACTAACAGCAACTAAGCTACCTACCTGCTCCTCACTAAAAGCGCCACCATCTGCACCACTAGTCGAAGCAAGGGCCTGCTCAGTGAGCTCTAATTCCCTTTCAAGATTGCCAATGTCCCCCAATATTGCAAGTTGCTCTTCAGATCAGCAATCTCTGATTGTAAAGAGACCACCTGCTCACACTTCTCACAGCGGTATGCTCCTTGAAACAGCTGCTCCAAGTGCACATACATGTGGCAAGATGTGCATTGAGTGGCAATTTCAATCCTGCTCATTCTAGCAACTATGAAGTTTAGAAGTACTAACAGTAAACTGTACTTCAATAAACTATACCTTGTTTAACTGCTTCCTTGTTCAAACTGCTTCTGGTTCTAACTGCACACACTTTAACCAACCAGCACTTCAATCAACCACACATATCAATCAGTACATGCAAGCCAAAATATATATATAAATAGTGTATAACGCCATAACAATTTATTATAGGACCAAAGATAAAACTAATAATACACTCACAAGAAAAGACTGTTAAAGTGCATTGATGAGAATTAATCTCAGTCACCAGCCGGAAGATGCATCGGGTATCGAGCCGGGGTCTGTCTCATATATATATGAGAGAAAAAACACAGGCGCAAATAGTGATAAGTGAAAAAATTATCAGGGAAGAATGAATAGCATATGGACGAAACCAATGAAGATGAATAAAGTAGCAGATAAAACAGGCATGTAGGATATCAAGATCCTCTCCTCACTGTTGATCTGCACAGGCTCAGATG
Organism: Ascaphus truei; assembly: GCF_040206685.1. Taxonomy (NCBI): domain Eukaryota; kingdom Metazoa; phylum Chordata; class Amphibia; order Anura; family Ascaphidae; genus Ascaphus; species Ascaphus truei. Next base: position 17,535,639 of record NC_134497.1, read on the forward strand.
TGTCTGCAGCTGCCTCCAGTGTTCTCCTGGCTATCCCCCCAGTCTCGCAGGATTGCGAGTATGACGTCAGCGCGTTGTTGTATCCGTTGAAGGGAGGAATCGGCATACACGTCCAGCTAATACTAGACCAATATTGCCAGATAGAGCTAAGAACTCAGAGAGTCAGGGAGACCTTAAGGAAATGCTATTCCAGCCTCCACCCCACGCGTATCGTCTTGAAAAAGACTTCATCAGGGGTATGTATATATATGACATACATTACAAACTGTGATGGTGGCAAAGAGGCCACAGCACTCAGTAGGTATCCAAAAGCAATTATTGGATTGAAAATATTAGCACATAGTCAACGTTTTGATCCACACAAGGGGATCTTCTTCAGGTGGGGGGGGGGGTGGGGTCCACCTTCACAGTTGGTAATGTTTGTCTTATCATTATTTATTGTACAAGCAACAGTCTATTGCTAGATTACTATTGGAGTGCTGGATACCGTCTGTTCTTTGATATATATATATATAATATATATATATATATATAAAAAAAGAAAAGAGCGCAAATGACCAATAGCATATATAAATATGAACAATTTAATAAAACAAGACAAATAATGCCCCAAAATTGATAAACCAATTAGAGATCTATCTATATATTTTTTAAACCATTGTATGTCCGTGTCTAGGGGCAATCTTATTGGTCCGTCGGTCCGTGGGCCGGCCGCCCTCCCACGGCTCTCATTGGCTCACCCTCCCCCCCTGTGTCCCACCCCGCACGGCTCTCATTGGCTGGTGTACCTCGCCTCCCCCCCTCCCCCATGTGTCCCGCCCTCCACGGCTACACCGCGTGCCCCTCTGAGCGCAGTGCAGCCGCAGATTCTCCTCCTCACCGAGCGCCCCTGCAACACCCAGCCGCACCTCACAACCGGCATCTGCAGCTGAAACCCGCCAGCCACACCGTACACCCGGGTCGCAACCTCCATCCGCACCCCCGCCGGATCAGTCCCTCACACCCGCATTACCACCCCCCCACTCACCGCCGCCTCACATACACCGCCACCGGCCCCCCGCATCATCTGTCCCTCACACCACCACTCGAAGCAGTCGCATCTCTGACTGCTATCATGCACGACCGTCGCCTCTCTTGGCTAGCTGGCTTGCTTAGCTAAGGGGGGTGGGACACACGCACAACCACCCGGCCACTCTTCTCCTCCTCCCCCCGTGGCCTGCCCCGCTGGATCCCCCCCGACATCACCCAAAGCTCACCTCCCGGCGGCTCCACCCCCCCTTCATAACCTCCCCGCTATCATCCCTCTGCATGGGCGGGAGGGGGGTTGAGCTGCTGCTGCTGCTCCCAGCACCTCACAGACCTCAGGGGCACCACAGCCGCACCAGCCTCTACCGCCTCCTTACCGCCCTCAGGCCCGTATGAAACAGCACACTTACCCTCCTGTTAGCCGTCACTGCACCCTCCTACTGCCTCCCTCATGGTCGACGCCGAGCACCATTACCTTGGCGCGCACTTAAACCTCGCCGCGCCCTTAACATGTCGGCGGGGGGAGCAGAGCAGTGGCGGCCGCAGCGGGACTGACAGTCCCCTGGAGCGGCCGGTGGCCCACCCCCTATCCCCCCCACCCTCCCTCTCCCCGTGCCTCCTACACACCCTGCCGCCTCCCCAAAGGTTCCTCTCCGCCTGAGGTGTGGGGGATGCCGGGACGCTAGCTATTTGCATGCCGCTGCCACGTGAGGTATGGGGGTGCGGGGGGGATGCCGGGTTGCCCTCTAGCTTCAGGCCGCCGCCTGCGGTATGGGGGGGGGGGAGAATGTCACCCAATCACTAACTCTGTCATCAAATCACTAACTCTGACACCCAATCACTAACTCTGTCACCCAATCACTAACTCTGTCACCCAATCACTAACTTTGACACCCAATCACTAACTCTGTCACCCAATCACTAACTCTGTCACCCAATCACTAACTCTGTCACCCAATCACTAACTCTGTCACCCATTCACTAACTCACTCACCCAGTCACTAACTCACTCACCCAGTCACTAACTCACCCGCCAAGTCACTAACTCACTCACCCACCTAGTCACTCACTCACCCAGTCACTAACTAACTAACTAACTCACCCACTCACCCACCCACCAACTCACCCACCCACCAACTCACCCACCCAGTCACCCACCCACCCAGTCCCTAACTCACTCAAAGTCACTAACTCACTCACCCACCCAGTCACAAACTCACTCACCCACCGAGTCACTAACTCACCCACCCACCCAGTCACTAACTCACTCAAGTCACTAACTCACTCAAAGTCACTAACTCACTCACCCACCCAGTCACTAACTCACTCAACCCAGTCACTAACTCACCCACCCACCCAGTCACTAACTCACCCACCCAGTCACTAACTCACCCACCCACCCAGTCACTAACTCACTCACCCACCCAGTCACTCACTCACCCAGTCACTAACTCACTCACCCACTCACCCACCCACCAACTCACCCACCCAGTCACCCAACCCACCCAGTCAATAACTCACTCAGCCACCCACCCAGTCACTAACTCACTCACCCACCCACTAACTCACTCACCCACTGAGTCACTAACTCACCCACCCACACAGTCACTAACTCACCCACCCAGTCACTAACTCACTCACCCACCCACCCAGTCACTAACGCAAGAGTCACTAACTCACCCACCCAGTCACTAACTCACCCACCCACCCAGTCACTAACTCAAAGTCACTAACTCACCCACCCACTCACCCACCCAGTCTCTAACTCAAGTCACTAACTCACCCACCCACCCAGTCACTAATTCACTCACCCACCCACCCACTAACTCACTCACCCACCCACTAACTCACTCACCCATCCACCCAGTCACTAACTCACTCACCCACCCAGTTACTAACTCACTCAACCTCCCACCCAGTCACTAACTCACTCACCCACCCACCCAGTCACTAACTCACCCACCCACCCAATCACTAACTCACTCACCCACCCACCGACCCAGTCACTAACTTACTCACCCACCCAGTCACTCACCCACCCAGTCACTCACTCACTCACTCACCCACCCACCCAGTCACTAACACACCCACCCACCAAGTCACTAACTCACTCACTCACCCAAGTCATTAACTCACCCACCCAGTCACTAACTCACTCACCCACCCACCCAGTCACTAACTCACTCACCCACCCACCCAGTCACTAACTCACTCACCCAGTCACTAACTCAAGTGTCACTAACTCACCCACCCACCCAGCCACTAACTCACTCACCCACCCAGTCACTAACTCACTCACCCAGTCACTAACTCACTCAAACCCAGTCACTAACTCACTCACCCACCCAGTCACTAACTCACTCACCCACCCAGTCACTAACTCCCTCACCCACCCACCCAGTCACTAACTCACTCACACACCCACCCATTCACTAACTCACTCACCCACCCACCCAGTCACTAACTCACTCACCCACCCAGTCACTAACTCACTCACCCAAGTCACTAACTCACTCACCCACCCAGTCACTAACTCAACCCACCCAGTCACTAACTCACCCACCCACCCAGTCACTAACTCACTCACCCACCCAGTCACTAACTCACTCACCCAGTCACTAACTCACTCAAACCCAGTCACTAACTCACTCACCCACCCAGTCACTAACTCACTCACCCACCCACCCAGTCACTAACTCACTCACCCACCTAGTCACTAACTCACTCACCCACCCACCCAGTCACTAACTCACCCACCCAGTCACTAACTCACTCACTGACCCAGTCACTAACTCACTCACCCACCCAGTCACTAACTCACTCACCCACCCACCAACCCAGTCACTAACTCACCCACCCACGCAGTCACTAACTCACCCACCCAGTCACTAACTCAACCCAGTCACTAACTCACCCACCCAGTCACTAACTCACTCACCCACCCAGTCACTAACTTACTCACCCAGTTACTAACTCACTCAAACCCAGTCACTAACTCACTCACCCACCCAGTCACTAACTCACTCACCCACCCACCCAGTCACTAACTCACTCACCCACCCAGTCACTAACTCACTCACCCAAGTCACTAACTCACTCACCCACCCAGTCACTAACTCAACCCACCCAGTCACTAACTCACCCACCCACCCAGTCACTAACTCACTCACCCACCCAGTCACTAACTCACTCACCCAGTCACTAACTCACTCAAACCCAGTCACTAACTCACTCACCCACCCAGTCACTAACTCACTCACCCACCCACCCAGTCACTAACTCACTCACCCACCTAGTCACTAACTCACTCACCCACCCACCCAGTCACTAACTCACCCACCCAGTCACTAACTCACTCACCGACCCAGTCACTAACTCACTCACCCACCCAGTCACTAACTCACTCACCCACCCACCAACCCAGTCACTAACTCACCCACCCACCCAGTCACTAACTCACCCACCCAGTCACTAACTCAACCCAGTCACTAACTCACCCACCCAGTCACTAACTCACTCACCCACCCAGTCACTAACTTACTCACCCAGTTACTAACTCACTCAAACCCAGTCACTAACTCACTCACCCACCCAGTCACTAACTCACTCACCCACCCACCCAGTCACTAACTCACTCACCCACCCACCCACCCACCCAGTCACTAACTCACTCACCCACCCAGTCACTAACTCACTCACCCAAGTCACTAACTCACCCACCCACCCAGCCACTAACTCACTCACCCACCCAGTCACTAACTCACTCACCCAGTCACTAACTCACTCAAACACAGTCACTAACTCACTCACCCACCCAGTCACTAACTCACTCACCCACCCAGTCACTAACTCCCTCACCCACCCACCCATTCACTAACTCACTCACCCACCCACCCATTCACTAACTCACTCACCCACCCACCCAGTCACTAACTCACTCACCCACCCAGTCACTAACTCACTCACCCAAGTCACTAACTCACTCACCCACCCAGTCACTAACTCAACCCACCCAGTCACTAACTCACCCACCCACCCAGTCACTAACTCACTCACCCACCCAGTCACTAACTCACTCACCCAGTCACTAACTCACTCAAACCCAGTCACTAACTCACTCACCCACCCAGTCACAAACTCACTCACCCACCCACCCAATCACTAACTCACTCACCCACCAACCCAGTCACTAACTCACTCACCCACCCACCCAGTCATTAACTCACTCACCCACCCACCCAGTCACTAACTCACCCACCCAGTCACTAACTCACTCACCGACCCAGTCACTAACTCACTCACCCACCCAGTCACTAACTCACTCACCCACCCACCAACCCAGTCACTAACTCACCCACCCACCCAGTCACTAACTCAACCCAGTCACTAACTCACCCACCCACCCAGTCACTAACTCACTCACCGACCCAGTCACTAACTCACTCACCCAGTCACTAACTCACTCAAACCCAGTCACTAACTCACTCAACCACTGAGTCACTAACTCACCCACCCACACAGTCACTAACTCACCCACCCAGTCACTAACTCACTCACCCACCCACCCACCCAGTCACTAACGCAAGAGTCACTAACTCACCCACCCAGTCACTAACTCACCCACCCACCCAGTCACTAACTCAAAGTCACTAACTCACCCACCCACTCACCCACCCAGTCTCTAACTCAAGTCACTAACTCACCCACCCACCCACCCAGTCACTAACTCACTCACCCACCCACCCACCCACCCACTAACTCACTCACCCACCCACTAACTCACCCACCCACCCAGTCACTAACTCACTCACCCACCCACCCAGTTACTAACTCACTCAACCTCCCACCCAGTCACTAACTCACTCACCCACCCACCCAGTCACTAACTCACCCACCCACCCAATCACTAACTCACTCACCCACCCACCGACCCAGTCACTAACTCACTCACCCACCCAGTCACTCACCCACCCAGTCACTCACTCACCCACCCACCCAGTCACTAACTCACCCACCCACCAAGTCACTAACTCACTCACTCACCCAAGTCACTAACTCACCCACCCAGTCACTAACTCACTCACCCACCCACCCAGTCACTAACTCACTCACCCACCCACCCAGTCACTAACTCAAGTGTCACTAACTCACCCACCCACCCAGTCACTAACTCACTCACCCACCCAGTCACTAACTCACTCACCCAGTCACTAACTCACTCAAACCCAGTCACTAACTCACTCACCCACCCAGTCACTAACTCACTCACCCACCCAGTCACTAACTCACTCACCCACCCACCCAGTCACTAACTCACTCACACACCCACCCATTCACTAACTCACTCACCCCACCCACCCAATCACTAACTCACTCACCCACCCAGTCACTAACTCACTCACCCAAGTCACTAACTCACTCACCCACCCAGTCACTAACTCAACCCACCCAGTCACTAACTCACCCACCCACCCAGTCACTAACTCACTCACCCACCCAGTCACTAACTCACTCACCCAGTCACTAACTCACTCAAACCCAGTCACTAACTCACTCACCCACCCAGTCACTAACTCACTCACCCACCCACCCAGTCACTAACTCACTCACCCACCTAGTCACTAACTCACTCACCCACCCACCCAGTCACTAACTCACCCACCCAGTCACTAACTCACTCACCGACCCAGTCACTAACTCACTCACCCACCCAGTCACTAACTCACTCACCCACCCACCAACCCAGTCACTAACTCACCCACCCACCCAGTCACTAACTCACCCACCCAGTCACTAACTCAACCCAGTCACTAACTCACCCACCCAGTCACTAACTCACTCACCCACCCAGTCACTAACTTACTCACCCAGTTACTAACTCACTCAAACCCAGTCACTAACTCACTCACCCACCCAGTCACTAACTCACTCACCCACCCACCCACCCAGTCACTAACTCACTCACCCACCCACCCAGTCACTAACTCACTCACCCACCCAGTCACTAACTCACTCACCCACCCAGTCACTAACTCACTCACCCACCCACCCAGTCACTAGCTCAGTCACCCACCCACCCAGTCACTAACTCACCCACCCAGTCACTAACTCACTCACCCACCCACCCAGTCACTAGCTCACTCACCCACCCACCCAGTCACTAACTCACCCACCCAGTCACTAACTCACTCACCCACCCACCTAGTCACTAACTCACTCACCCACCCAGTCACTAACTCACTCACCCACCCACCCAGTCATTAACTCCCCCACCCAGTCACTAACTCACTCACCGACCCAGTCACTAACTCACTCACCCACCCACCCAGTCACTAACTCACTCAACCCAGTCACTAACTCACCTACCCAGTCACTAACTCACCCACCCAGTCACTAACTCACCCACTCACCCACCTAGTCACTAACTCACCCACCCACCCAGTCACTAACTCACCCACCCAGTTACTAACTCACTCACCCAGTCACTAACTCACTCAAACCCAGTCACTAACTCACTCACCCACCCAGTCACTAACTCACTCACCCACCCACCCAGTCACATACTCACTCACCCACCCAGTCACTAACTCACTCACCCACCCAGTCACTAACTCACTCACCCACCAACCCAGTCACTAACTCACTCACCCACCCAGTCACTAACTCACCCACCCAGTCACTAACTCACTCACCCACCCACCCAGTCACTAACTCACTCACCCACCCAGTCACTAACTCACTCACCCACCCACCCAGTCACTAACTCACTCACTCACCCAGTCACTAACTCACCCACCCAGTCATTAACTCACCAAGTCACTAACTCACTCACCCACCCACCCTGTCACTAACTCACTCACCCACCCAGTCACAAACTCACTCACCCACCCAGTCACTAACTCACTCACCCACCCAGTCACTCACCCACCCAGCCACTAACTCACTCTCCCACCCAGTCACTCACCCGCCCCAGTCACTCGCCCGCCTGCCCCAGTCACTCGCCCGCCCCAGTCACTTGCCCGCCCCAGTCACTCGCCCGCCCCAGTCACTCGCCCGCCCCAGTCACTCGCCTGCCCAGTCACTAACTCACCCACCCACAGAGAGAGGGCAATGGGGAGCGGAGATAGGGGGTGAGTGGAGAGAGAGGGGGAGCGGGACCATTCAATCCCAGGCAACGCCGGGTATATCAGCTAGTAATGATATAAAAAACATATACATGTATATAAACAACAATAATTAAAAGACAGTAAGGCCTATCATACGCTGTAACTCAAATGAGAAGGATGGTAAAAACCAAAGGACACACAATTGTAGAGGGACTAACTATATTAAGGGAGAAAAAGCAGGCGATGCATGAATAACTGAATCACCAGTGAGAGTCCAGAGGTGATACGGAGGTAGTGAGGTCTAGTCCAGTAAATACATGGTATATATGTGAAAACTCAGTTTCATCTCACCAGTTATTGTAGTAGAAGTGACTTGTAACAGCAAAATCCGCTAACCTGTGTATCAGGGAGGCCGCAATTGTGCCGCTCCAGAATAATGATGGTGTGTTCACCCACACATGATGGTAGCCCCGAGGGAGATGGGGGAAAAGGGGCGTGGGGGGGGGGGGGAAGCTGCACAGCCAAACCACGGTCTGTCAGTGTGCTTTCACTACGCAGGGATCTTCCCCCTTTTTTGGATTTTTTAGAAGGATATTTTTATATATATTTTTTATAGTTGATATGATAAGATTTCAACATATAAATATTGCCTGATCTATATACATATTTGTATTCTTTTTCTTTATTTTCATGTTTATATTTTAATTATTTTAATTTACTTTATTGATTATCATACTGATTTGGTTGTATATTTCATATACTTTTTCTTGTATGTATTTAAGTGTATTTATTTTTACAGTTATTTTCATAGTATTGATGGTTCGTATTATTATTTTTTTAAACTGAATTGTTCTATCTATCTATGTACACGGAGGTCTACTTGAATTTATGCTCCCCATTTGCATTATGAAGTCAGAATGAGTTTATTTCTGTTCATTTAGACTTGACCACATAGGACTCCAAATTAGGTCTATAAATATTCATAGCCACCAACCAAGGATATCCCCTGATGAAGTCGGCGCAGCAGCTGACGAAACGCGTAGGTTTACGTCATTGTGTGTGCTGATCAGCTGTGCGAGGAGTTCCTGAGCTGTAGGCTGCACGTAGACTGATAGAAGCGTGCAGCTTCATTTTGCTTGTTGGTGTTACTGAGAGCTTCATGGCGGGAGGAGAGACCTAGAGGCTGGGTTGCATTCCCATAGGCTTCTAGCCCTATCAACGAGGCTATGTTGCGGTGAGCGGAGTGGAGTGGGAGATCACATTGTGGGTTTCCGGATCAGAACGATTTGGTCACCACGTAGCATATCGGAGGGGCTTAGCTGACGGAGTCACGTCTACCCCCCGGGATCGTCTGCCTTCACATGCTATTAGTGTGGTCGCTCCTACAGCCTTAGGCTACGGCTCCAGTGCCTGCGCTGCATGCGCGCCTGCGACGCTGGCGGTGCGTGCAGCCGAGACCCCCAGTCTGCAGAGAGCTGCAGGGGGAAAGACAGGGGGGGACGTGATGTGGGAGTGACGGGGGTGCAGCCGTGATGTCACCCGGCAGGTTCGCCCTCATTGGCTGAACCACCGGGCGTGGCCTAGTGCTCCGTTGCGACTCCTGTTCTCAATTTTCTTTAGAGCAGAAGTTTATCTCGGCGCAGCGCAGCACCCGCCCTTCGCAGCGGGCCCGGCACCGTTGTGGGGCAGCTCTTGTCCCTGCAGCGTCCGCCACAGCGGTCGCTGCAGTAGCCAGCGGGGACCTGGTCTTACTCCCTGCTATTGCTTGTTATTTCAGCCAACGAGTGGCTACATATTGCAACCAGAGAGATGCTACATATTGCAACCAGAGAGAGACTACATATTGCAACCAGAGAGAGGCTACATATTGCAACCAGAGAAAGGCTACATATTGCAACCAGCGAGAGGCTACATATTGCAACCAAAGAGAGGCTACATATTGCAACCAGAGAGAGGCTACATATTGCAACCAGAGAGAGGCTACATATTGCAACCAGAGAGAGGCTACATATTGCAACCAGAAGAGGCTACATATTGCAACCAGAGAGAGGCAACATATTGCAACCAGAGAGAGGCTACATATTGCAACCAGAGAGAGGCTACATATTGCAACCAGAGAGAGGCTACATATTGCAACCAGAGAGAGGCTACATATTGCAATCAGAGAGAGGCTACATATTGCAACCAGAAAGAGGCTACATATTGCAACCAGAGAGAGGCTACATATTGCAACCAGAGAGAGGCTACATATTGCAACTATACTATCTTCATTCAAGATTCAATAGCACTATCTGCTGCACTACATTGTATTTGCTTCGATCAGTTTATTGCATCAACGTGGCCACAGCCTGCAGTGGTTATTACAATCTATACCAGTGGTTCCCAAAAAAATTTGGTTCAAGGCTCCCAAAGGCGATCAGGAATTTTTCACGGCGGCCAAAGTGAAAACAAAGTTGTATATACATACCTAACAGTTGTAGTGCGCAGTTGGTGGCTTGGTGCGTTTATGGTTAGTATAGATTCGCCACAAGACGTCATCATCTCTCCCCCCCCCCCATTCCCTCTCTGACCTGCACAGATGCACACAGTCACTGACCTACAGACAGTTACACACAGACCAACACAGACACTGACCACGCACAGATACCCACACAGACAGACCAACACAGACACTGACCACGCACAGACACCCACACAGACAGACCAACCCAGACACTGACCACGCACAGACACCCACACAGACAGACCAACACAGACACTGACCACGCACAGACACCCACACAGACAGACCAACACAGACACTGACCACGCACAGACACCCACACAGACAGACCAACACAGACACTGACCACGCACAGACACCCACACAGACAGACCAACACAGACACTGACCACGCACAGACACCCACACAGACAGACCAACACAGACACTGACCACGCACAGACACCCACACAGACAGACCAACACAGACACTGACCACGCACAGACACCCACACAGACAGACCAACACAGACACTGACCACGCACAGACACCCACACAGACAGACCAACCCAGACACTGACCACGCACAGACACCCACACAGACAGACCAACACAGACACTGACCACGCACAGACACCCACACAGACAGACCAACACAGACACTGACCACGCACAGACACCCACACAGACAGACCAACCCAGACACTGACCACGCACAGACACCCACACAGACAGACCAACACAGACACTGACCACGCACAGACACCCACACAGACAGACCAACACAGACACTGACCACGCACAGACACCCACACAGACAGACCAACACAGACACTGACCACGCACAGACACCCACACAGACAGACCAACACAGACACTGACCACGCACAGACACCCACACAGACAGACCAACACAGACACTGACCACGCACAGACACCCACACAGACAGACCAACACAGACACTGACCACGCACAGACACCCACACAGACAGACCAACACAGACACTGACCACGCACAGACACCCACACAGACAGACCAACACAGACACTGACCACGCACAGACACCCACACAGACAGACCAACACAGACACTGACCACGCACAGACACCCACACAGACAGACCAACACAGACACTGACCACGCACAGACACCCACACAGAAAGACCTGCACAGACAGACCTGCACAGACAGACCTGCACAGACACACAGCTACTGCTGGCCTGCACAGACACCGATACACACACAAACAGCCACAGATACACACACAAACTGACACACACTGATGCGCACACACACACACACACACTCACTTATACACACACACACACTCACTCATACACACACTGATACACACACTGATACACACACATGCACACACACACTGATACACACATACACTGATACACACGAACACACATCGATACACAAACACACACTGATAGACACACACAAAGTGGAGTACGAGAGCAGAGGCAGCGACGGATGTGAGTGACTAGAGGGAGGGAGGGGGGAGGGAAGAGAGGAAAGGCAGGTGATCCGAGCAGGCGGCTCCCCGCCTCCCCCTGCACCGCCCACCAGCCAGCGTCAGCGACCACTCACCACCACTGCCCGCCCCCACGCCAAGGGGCACCCCCGCTACCACCTCCTATCACCCCTGGCTGGGACTCATTATCACCGTTATTATTAAATGGGCTCCATGTGAATGGATATTCCAGGTAAAAGGTGACACATTGTGTGCTCATTTGCATGCCATTTCCCAGAATCCCTTGCTGCAGTGGGAGCACTGTATGCTTGGTGATAATTGTTGACAGGCAGGGTTGCAGACCTGTCTAAGACGTGAATGTGCTCACAAGTAATATTCTTTATTGGCTATATGCTAACGGTGGAGGTTTTCTGTCGCCTTTTTCATTCATCATAACTTAAAGTGTATATGGTAAACCTACCCGGCCTAGAAATATTACAAAGCAAGTAAAAACCAACCTCACACTGATGATACCGATCAAGATTTAAACATGTCTGTCAGTGGTTTGTACTTGCTTTGCTAGTCCCATTCTGTGTTTAAAAGCTGTGTGCATGGGCTCCATGTGAATGGATATTCCAGGCAAAAGGTGCTCATTTGCATGTAATTTCCCAGAATTCCTTGCTGCAGTGGGAGCACTGTATGCTAGGTGATAATGGTAGAAAGGCAGGAGTGCAGACCTGTCTAAAACATGTGAATGTGCTTACAAGTGATATTCTTTATTGGCTGTTTATATACATAAATGTATATGTTCACCATGCTTAAGTCAGGGAGTGAAAGGTCCAGTCGGAGAAATAAGTTTGTAGGCAATGTTAAACTGAGGAAATCTCCCATACAGGACTGCGCAGCGCGGCATGGTTTTTTTTTTTAAACGAGAAAAACTCGTAAAAGATGAAATAGTACCCTGTTGGGACAGAGTGTTGTTACAAAAATACATTGATGACAAATTAATCCGTAGGGTACCGTGAATTTGAAATAAAACCTATGGTACATTCCAAACAAATCCTACCTTTACAGAGGAATGGAATGAGGCTTTATCTCATTGTGCTTTCTCACGCATGAGACGTTTCATTGAACATACAGAGGAGGGGCGCAGGGCAACTGGAATTGAGAGTGAAACTTTCTAAGAAGATTTAGAAGCATTTCGAGATATGGGCAGCTTGTCCGGGGAGAATGTGATGGAGCCCCCCTTCCCTCCACCCCACGTACCCAGGACCCCACGTACCCAGAACCCCACATAAATAACACACATACATGAACCTGGGAGACTGTAAGGGAGTCCCCCTCCCCTCCACCCCACGTACCCAGAACCCCACATAAATAACACACATACATGAACCTTGGGAGACTGTAAGGGAGCCACCCTCCCCTCCACCCCACGTACCCAGAACCCCACATAAATAACACACATACATGAACCTGGGAGACTGTAAGGGAGCCCCCCCCCTCCCCTCCACCCAAAGTACCCAGAACCCCACATAAATAACACACATTCATGAACCTGGGAGACTGTAAGGGAGTCCCCCTCCCCTCCACCCAAAGTACCCAGAACCCCACATAAATAACACACATACATGAACCTGGGAGACTGTAAGGGAGCCCCCCTCCCCTCCACCCCACGTACCCAGAACCCCACATAAATAACACACATACATGAACCTGGGAGACTGTAAGGGAGCACCCCTCCCCTCCACCCAAAGTACCCAGAACCCCACATAAATAACACACATACATGAACCTGGGAGACTGTAAGGGAGCCCCCCTCCCCTCGACCCAAAGTACCCAGAACCCCACATAAATAACACACATACATGAACCTGGGAGACTGTACGGGAGCGCCGCTCCCCTCCCCCCCACGTACCCAGAACCCCACATAAATAACACACATTCATGAACCTGGGAGACTGTAAGGGAGCCCCCCTCCCCTCCACCCCACGTACCCAGAACCCCACATAAATAACACACATACATGAACCTGGGAGACTGTAAGGGAGCCCCCCCCCCCTCCCCTCCACCCAAAGTACCCAGAACCCCACATAAATAACACACATTCATGAACCTGGGAGACTGTAAGGGAGTCCCCCTCCCCTCCACCCAAAGTACCCAGAACCCCACATAAATAACACACATACATGAACCTGGGAGACTGTAAGGGAGCCCCCCTCCCCTCCACCCCACGTACCCAGAACCCCACATAAATAACATACATACATGAACCTGGGAGACTGTAAGGGAGCCCCCCCCTCCCCTCCACCCAAAGTACCCAGAACCCCACATAAATAACACACATACATGAACCTGGGAGACTGTAAGGGAGCACCCCTCCCCTCCACCCAAAGTACCCAGAACCCCACATAAATAACACACATACATGAACCTGGGAGACTGTAAGGGAGCCCCCCTCCCCTCGACCCAAAGTACCCAGAACCCCACATAAATAACACACATACATGAACCTGGGAGACTGTAAGGGAGCCACCCTTCCCTCCACCCCACGTACCCAGAACCCCACATAAATAACACACATACATGAACCTGGGAGACTGTAAGGGAGCCCCTCTCCCCTCCCTCCCACGTACCCAGAACCCCACATAAATAACACACATTCATGAACCTGGGAGACTGTAAGGGAGCCCCCCTCCCCTCCACCCCACGTACCCAGAACCCCACATAAATAACACACATACATGAACCTGGGAGACTGTAAGGGAGCCCCCCTTCCCTCCACCCCACGTACCCAGAACCCCACATAAATAACACACATACATGAACCTGGGAGACTGTAAGGGAGCCCCCCTTCCCTCCACCCCACGTACCCAGAACCCCACATAAATAACACACATACATGAACCTGGGAGACTGTAAGGGAGCCCCCCTCCCCTCCACCCCACGTACCCAGAACCCCACATAAATAACACACATGAACCTGGGAGACTGTAAGGGAGCCCCCCTCCCCTCCACCCCACGTACCCAGAACCCCACATAAATAACACACGTACGTGGCCTGGGAGACTGTAAGGGAGCCACCCTCCCCTCCACCCAAAGTACCCAGAACCCCACATAAATAACACACATACATGAACCTGGGAGACTGTAAGGGAGCCCCCCTCCCCTCCCTCCCACGTACCCAGAACCCCACATAAATAACACACATTCATGAACCTGGGAGACTGTAAGGGAGCCCCCCTCCCCTCCACCCCACATAACCAGAACCCCACATAAATAACACACATACATGAACCTGGGAGACTGTAAGGGAGCCCCCCTTCCCTCCACCCCACGTACCCAGAACCCCACATAAATAACACACATACATGAACCTGGGAGACTGTAAGGGAGCCCCCCTCCCCTCCACCCCACGTACCCAGAACCCCACATAAATAACACACGTACGTGACCTGGGAGACTGTAAGGGAGCCCCCCTCCCCTCCACCCAAAGTATTCAGAACCCCACATAAATAACACATACGAGGCCTGGGAGACTGTAAGGGAGCCCCCCTCCCCTCCACCCAAAATACCCATAACCCCACATAAATAACACATACGAGGCCTGGGAGACTGTGTGGGAGCCCCCATCCCCTCCACCCAAAGTACCCAGAACCCCACAACACACGTACGTGACCTGGGAGACTGCGAGGGAGACCCAGTCCCCTCCACCCAAAGTACCCAGAACCCCACATAAATAACACATACGAGGCCTGGGAGACTGTGTGGGAGCCCCCGTCCCCTCCACCCCACATACCTAGAACCGCACACAAACAACGACAAGACGAGATACGGAGGTACTAAAGCCGCGGCTTTTTATTTAACCATTAAATTGTTGCTAAGCGCTGCCCCTGCCAGAGCGCTCGCCCAAAGGGTTAAAGTTCAAGGGTCCTTGAACCAATGACCCCCCGATACCCGAGCAGGGCCCACGTGACCCAGCCATTGACGTGAGGGGGTTCCCGGAATTAACATTTAAATGAGCCCAGCCCCACGGGGGGTTACCAAGTACGGAGCCCCTTCTTGCAAAGATACGCTCACTTTCCCCCCCAACTGCCCCAACGACAGAGGCAACAACCACCAACACCACACTCTGACCCCTTAGGGGTAACAAATTGGAGACATCTCCCCTCTTTCCAGGCACTTCCGTCCTTATTCTCTAATTTGTTCCGTGTTCTTTTTTTCTCTTCTTTTTTTTTAATAAACTTCAAACGGTAACAATCCCGTCATTAACAATATATACGCAAAAAAGGGACGGGTGGGTATTGCTGGCAGGGCGCAGGCTGACCACGCCTTCTGCAGGCCGAATTAACTTCCCTTGTCCCTCACCACCGTAACCCCAAAGGTGGAGAGGGTGGGAGAGAGAGGCCAGGGAGACAGGGTGGAGGTAAGAGGGGAGCCTGGCTCCCCAATCATGGTTACCTTTTGCTTAGGGCTGTATAGAGTGCCCCCCAACATCACTGTAATCTTCTCCACACTCTACAGTAACTCACTTATTCTCAGCACATCCCTTGGTCTGTCTGTGCACAAGAGCGCAGAATGTGATACATCTCATAATCTGTGCACCATGTAACTCCCCCCAACTCCTCCTACTGACTCTCCCCAAGGTGCAAGCTGGGGCAGAGACGCAGAATGTGATACATCTCATTATAACCTGTGCACCATATAACTCCCCCCCCCCCCAACTCCTCCTACTGACCCTCCCCAAGGTGCAAGCTGGGGCAGAGACGTAGGTTGTGATACATCTCATTATAATATGTGCACCATGTAACTACCCCAACTCCTCCTACTGACTCTCCCCAAGGTGCAAGCTGGGACAGAGACGCGGAATGTGATACATCTCATTATAATCTGTGCACCATGTAACTCCCCCCAACTCCTCCTACTTACTCTCCTCAAGGTGCAAGCTGGGGCAGAGACGCAGAATGTGATACATCTCATTATAACCTGTGCACCATATAACTCCCCCCCCCCCAACTCCTCCTACTGACCCTCCCCAAGGTGCAAGCTGGGGCAGAGACGTAGGTTGTGATAAATCTCATTATAATCTGTGCACCATGTAAAACTCCTCCTACTAACAACTCCTCCTACTAACTCTCCCCAAGGTGCAAGCTGGGGCAGAGACGCAGCATGTGATACATCTCACTGCCACTGAGACGCGTCGCTGGAAAGTTAAGGTAAGTAAAGTTACAGAGGCCTCGTGCAATCCCCAGCATTTAATTTAAATGCCTTCGGGAAACCGAGGGGCCTCTGTTGCCGCCCCCCCACAAAATCTCACGGCCCCCAAAGTGCACCCCCCAGTTTGCACACTCCTGACGTAACAAACCATGATAAAGTCACGAAAATTACAGAATTCCTAAGGGTGTAAGTGGAATAGAAAATACTGTATGGCATCATCTGTTATTACAAAATACATCTAGACACACAAATAAAACGATAGCTCTCACACAGTGTGACAAATATTTGAGACCGATGGACGTGTAAACGTGACCTCTTGTGTTTATCGTGAGATAGCCAGTGTTATCGCTGCTGGGATCCTCTGATGGAAACAATCAGTATCTTTCAAATCTTTAATCCTATGAACGTTAAAATAATATTGTAACTCCTCCTTGCTCAGTCCAAAAGAGTGTTACATTGAGGTGGTGTGAATAGCTGCAGGTATTTACCTTTCTCAGGGCGTGGGCGTCCGTGTAAGCTGCTGTTTTAATGAAGGGTGCCAGGAAATTTATTAGACAAACAATTTTTCTTTATTTCTTAGACTCACACATGCTTCAACCCTGGGAGCTCCGGCAGTGTCCCAAGGAGGCCCACGGCTTGTGACATCCTTCGTCCCTGGGAGCTCCGGCAGCAGCAAAAGGAGGCCCACAGCTTGTGACATCCTTCATCCCTGGGAGCTCCGGCAGCTCCCAAGGAGGCCCACAGCTTGTGACATCCTTCGTCTCTGGGAGCTCCGGCATCATTCCAAGGAGGACCACGGCTTGTGACATCCTTCATCCCTGGGAACTCCGGCAGCTTCCCAAGGAGGCCCACAGCTTGTGACATCCTTCATCCCTGGGAACTCCGGCAGTGTCCCAAGGAGGCCCACAGCTTGTGACATCCTTCGTCTCTGGGAGTTCCGGCAGTATCCCAAGGAGGACCACAGCTTGTGACATCCTTCATCCCTGTGAACTCCGGCAGTGTCCCAAAGAGGCCCACGGCTTGTGACATCCTTCATCCCTGGGAGCTCCGGCAGCATCCCAAGGAGGCCAATGGCTTGTGACATCCTTCATCCCTGAGAGCTCCGGCAGCATCCCAAGGAGGCCCACGGCTTGTGACATCCTTCATCCCTGGGATCTCCGGCAGCATCCCTAGGAGGCCCACGGCTTGTGACATCCTTCATCCCTGGGAGCTCCGGCAGCATCCCTAGGAGGCCCACGGCTTGTGACATCCTTCATCCCTGGGAGCTCCGGCAACGTACCAGGGAGGCCCATGGCTTGTAACATCCTTCATCCCTCGGAGCTCCGGCAGCATTCCAAGGAGGCCAATGGCTTGTGATATCCTTCATCCGTGGGAGCTCCGGCAGCATCCCAAGGAGGCCAATGGCTTGTGACATCCTTCGTCCCTTGGAGTTCTGGCAGCATCCCAAGGAGGCTAATGGCTTGTGACATCCTTCGTCCCTGGGAGCTCCGTCAGCATCCCAAGGAGGCCAATAGCTTGTAACACCTTCATCCCTGGGAGCTCCGGCAGTGTCCCAAGGAGGCCCACAGCTTGTGACATCCTTTGTCCGTGGGAGCTCTGGCAGCATCCCAAGGAGGCTAATGGCTTGTGACATCCTTCCTCCCTGGGAGCTCCGGCAGCATCCCAAGGAGGCTAATGGCTTGTGACATCCTTCGTCCCTGGGAGCTCTGTCAGCATCCCAAGGAGGCCAATAGCTTGTAACACCTTCATCCCTGGGAGCTCTGGCAGTGTCCCAAGGAGGCCCACAGCTTGTGACATCCTTTGTCCGTGGGAGCTCTGGCAGCATCCCAAGGAGGCTAATGGCTTGTGACATCCTTCCTCCCTGGGAGCTCCGGCAGCATCCCAAGGAGGCTAATGGCTTGTGACATCCTTCGTCCCTGGGAGCTCCGTCAGCATCCCAAGGAGGCCAATAGCTTGTAACACCTTCATCCCTGGGAGCTCCGGCAGTGTCCCAAGGAGGCCCACAGCTTGTGACATCCTTTGTCCGTGGGAGCTCTGGCAGCATCCCAAGGAGGCTAATGGCTTGTGACATCCTTCCTCCCTGGGAGCTCCGGCAACGTCCCAGGGAGGCCCATGGCTTGTAACATCCTTCATCCCTGGGAGCTCCGGCAGCATCCCAAGGAGGCCCATGGCTTGTGACATCCTTCCTCCCTGGGAGCTCCGGCAGCTTCCCAAGGAGGCTAATGGCTTGTAACATCCTTCATCCCTGCGATCTCCGGCAGCTTCCCAAGGAGGCTTATGGCTTGTAACATCCTTCATCCCTGGGAGCTCCGGCAGCATCCCAAGGAGGCCAATAGCTTGTAACACCTTCATCCCTGGGAACTCCGTCAGCATCCCAAGGAGGCCAATAGCTTGTAACACCTTCATCACTGGGAGCTCCGGCAATGTCCCAAGGAGGCCCACAGCTTGTGACATCCTTCGTGCCTGGGAGCTCCGGCAGCTTCCCAAGGATGCCCATGGCTTGTCACCTAACTCACACCTTTTGGTGGATAAATCTCTTGCTGGTGATCTGAGGGTTTTCAGCAGCCTACCTATATGCAGGGGTGCTCCTTCTATACAGGATCCCATCTACCTATCATCCTGTGCATACCTTTGCTAGTCCCTACTGTGGCTTGTCTGTAGGCATGTCCCCTGTGTGACACTCTGGGGGTCCTTTCCAGGAATCCCATGTATAAGTGTCACACACATCCTCTTTAGGGAGGGTAGGATGCTCCCTACCCGCCATTATAAGTGGCCATTTTATGTAAGGGACACTTTACCCCAACTGAAAAAGAATAAATCTGACCCATGGCCACACACGTTATGTACAGTGAGGCTCCCCTCTTCTTGTCCTACAGGAACCCAGGGGCCTAGAAGCTTCTTCAGCTCTATTTGTACCCTTCTTTGATGTCACCATCTTCCTGGATAAAGGGCGAGGGGTTTATTTTCTGGAAGATGGGCGTGGCTAGTATTATACATAATATCCTGTACCTGAGGGCAGAATCAACACCTTCTAAAATGAGGGCGTGGCTACACCTGTGCTGAGCTACTTTACAACCAATGTGGGAAAGGGTGCGGTACTTTGCAGCAACCCAGGCAGTTAACCCAATAGAGGCCTTACTCTCCTAACTGCACATAGTAATGCCGGATTGGGGGGGGGGGTTACAATATTATAGGATGTGCAACACAACCATGTGTGATAAACAGCCAGATTATTAACTGTGTTAGAAACCGCCACCTCATTAAATACACATTTCATACAATACTTACAGGTGACGCTTGTTACATTGTATCCCAACACAACATACCCCGTTATAACCAAGAATATCACAGCGTTTCCATACGATTCAATGGCAGTGCCTGGCTCCTTCACCATGGGATAGTTTGGGATAACAATAGCGTTACATTGTATGGGTGAAAAAGAGAGTTGCAACACACACTGCCTTTATTTCTCTATCTGAACACGCCACAATCCCACATATTGAGGCTCTGGGAGTGGGTAAGATCTCTCATTTCAAGAATATTGTCGGGAAGATTCTTCACCTGGAATACTTGTGAGTAATATTCTGTTATTCCCATCAGCGTACTAGTCACCTCCAATGAGGTCACAGCACGGTGATTTTTCATTTTTGCCTGTCGCCTTCAGGAGGATTTTGTCATTGGCAAACACTGGATACTCACTTAACACATTACCCACTCCACACAAGAGTTTGACTCATATGTATTATTGATATTCTTCATTATGTTCTGGAACTATAAGAGCACCCGGTATCCCCTATCTGAGATGTTAAAATTGTATGGAACTTCTGCTGTGTTCTGCGCCCAGAGTGGACAATGAAGCTAACTACCAGAGTACCAGAGTACCAGAGTACCATAGTACTCCTGTCCTGGCAATGCCTGCCCATTGTCAATGCCCAAAACACAATGGCTGCTGCCAGCACTATTTCCCGTGTTTTCACGCCACGTCCTTCTTGATTTCTCCAAGATGTCGGCATCGCATTGCCTCTGGATTCTACAAACACAATTATGTTTGAAGCCCGCCATTTCCTTCTCCCAACTTCCTCTCTGAAGTATTAATACGAGCCCCCCCGCCCCCACCCAATTCTTGTATTTGGTGAAGCATCAAGTAAGAACCAGGGAAGCGGACCACTGAAACCCCCTCTGGTATTACTCTGCCTGGCATGCATGGCAATACTCTCTCTATTCCTGTCTACTACTTATCTGATCTCCTGAAGAACCATCGGAGTTCCCTGTCTGCTGTCTTTGCTAATACTGCTTCCCGTGCTGGCTTCTTTATTTTGCAGTGGTGGTTGGTTTTTTTTGGGGGAGGTACAGTTGCAGGTTTAAAGCTTTGACACTCGGTGCTGCACTCCACCCCTAAGCTCGAAGGCAGGGCCGGCAAACTCCAGTCCTCAAGGGTCACACACAGAGGTCAGGTTTTCAGATATCCCTGCTTCAGCACAGGGGGCTCAACCAGTGGCTCAGTCAAAGACTCCCCCTGTGCTGAAGCAGGGATATCCCTCATACCTGGCCTGTTTGTGGCCCCAGAGGAATGGCGTTGGCAAGCTCTGCTCTAAGGTAATAAGCCAGCACTGGAACTCCATGAAGCGGAGACCAGTGAGAAGGCTATTTACTCTACTTGGTCCATTTAAACTTGTTATGTAGCATGTCAGAATGAGTTATACCGCGTGCAGCTCACATAATCTATTTCCCCTGAAGCCGCAGGTCAGCACACAACTAGCCATGTATTTACAGTAACACATGTTCCAGACATGTATTTACAGTAATGTGTGTCACAGCATTGTATTTACAGTAACATGTAATGCAGACATGTATTTACAGTAACATGTTACAGCCATGTGTATACAGTAACGTGTGTTACCGCCATGTAGTTACAGTAACATGTGTTACAGACATGTATTTACAGTAACATATGTTACAGACATGTATTTACAGTAATGTGTGTCACAGCATTGTATTTACAGTAACATGTAATACAGACATGTATTTACAGTAACATATGTTACAGACATGTATTTACAGTAAAGTGTGTCACAGCATTGTATTTACAGTAACATGTAATACAGACATGTATTTACAGTAACATGTTACAGCTATGTGTATACAGTAACGTGTTTTACCGCCATGTATTTACAGCAACATATGTTACAGCCATGTATTTACAGTAACATGTGTTATAGTCATGTATTTACATGTATTTACAGTAATATGTGTTACAGACATGTATTTACAGTAATGTATGTTGCAGACATGTATTTACAGTAACGTTTGTTACAGACATGTATTTACAGTGACATTTTTTAGAGCCAAGTATTTAAGAAAATGCAAAAATCCTCTGTGCTACATCAAATGAGACAACATACATAGTTAAATGTTTGTATTCTCATGAGTAAGGGTCATTTAGTGAAACCCTTTGGCCAAAGCATTATTAGCCTGCAGCCATGTCACAGCATAACCAGAAAGCAGGTCCTAAAGCTACCTTTGAGAATTCTCAGTTATCTCTGCTGGAGGGAGAATGGCCTCAGTAGACCTGTCCTGCACAGGAACATGGAACCACCTGCTAATTAAACAGTGGGGAGCATAACCCTAGGGTGGAGGGGTCACCAACCTCCAAACAACTGTTACTATCTGACAATTATTGGACACACAAGCCCCGCAAGCTACACCTGTCCTGCCCAGACCCTAGCGCATGAAATTAGTATCTCAGTTCACAAGAAGCAAATAGTGTCAAGGACACAACAAATGGTTGCAAATAACACACATTTTAATAAAATATACTTAAAAAAACAAAATAGAAATAAAATAACCACCAAAATAAGTAACTTGGTGTACCTAGACTGTGTTCAAGCTTGAGCTCAAAACTAAAACAACAACAATAATAAAATACCCCCAAACTATATCTTTGTTCTTAGACCATAGCGATAGTGCTGATATCTTAATATATAAAATCGAAAGGTTAGTGCTAGATGCGGTGAATCTGATTGGTCCTCAGCCTCTGGCCAATCAGATATGTGGCTCTATGACGTCACCCAACTGCCACTATCTTCCCCCTCGGCCACACACACACACACACACACACACACACACACACACACACACACACACACACACACACACACACACACACACACACACACACACTCTCTCTCTCTCTGTCCTCTCCCCCCCCCCTCCCCATCACCACCCCATCACACTCACCCTCACGTGCGCCGCCCTACACCGGCTCCCGGATGGAGGGGAAGCGCGGCGCGGCCCTCCTGCCCCAGCCGCCAACGCTTAATTCCCTCCCTCCCTGGTGCTCACTTCTCTCCCTCCCCGGCGCTCACTTACCTCCCTCCCCGCCGCTCACTTCCCTCCCTCCCCGGCGGGGGGACAGGCAGTGGGCAGGCAGTCTCCAGAAGGACCCCCTTCCTCCTGTAGCTGCCTCCGGTAAAATGGCGGCGCCGAGTGGGCGGGCAGCCTCCGGAAGGACCCCCTTCCTCCTGCAGCTGCCCCCGGTAAGATGGCGCCACACAGCGGACAGGTGGGGGGTGGTATTCAGTCAGGAGAGAGGGGGGAGGTCAGTAAGGAGAGAGGGGGAGGAGTCAGTCAGGAGAGAGGGGGGGGGTCAGTCAGGAGAGAGGGGGGGAGGGAGTCAGGTTAGAGGGGGTGAGGGAGTCAGGAGAGAGGGTGGGGGAGAGAGTCAGGAGAGAGGGGGGGAGAGAGGGAGTCAAGAGAGAGGGGGAGAGAGAGGGAGTCAGGAGAAAGGGGGGGGAGAGGGAGTCAGGAATGAGGGGGGAGAGGGAGTCAGGAGAGAGGGTGGGGGGAGAGAGGGAGTCAGGAGAGAGTGGGGGGGGGGGAAAGCCTGAACAGCTGTGAAGAGTGGGGGAAGGGAGTTGAGAGGGAGGATGGGGAAGCCAGAACATTACATCATGGGCAACGCCAGTTATATCAGCTAGTTGAAGAATAAAATTATAAAAAGAGAAAAAGAATGCAATTTCCAGCATATGCTGAAATGCCTGAGAAGGGATATATTGGTTATACTGACACATTAATCATAAAATATGTTGCAAACATTACATAAGATACTTATTTATTTATTTATGAAATGTGTTACCAGGAAGTAATACATTGAGAGTTACCTCTCGTTTTCAAGTACTGTTTGTTCTGGGCAAAGAGTTAAGATGACAAACAATACATGGTTACAAATAGAGTTACATAAGTGAACAGGGGTATACATTACTGTATATACAAGACATCGCATGCACAGTTAAAGTTAATATATATTATAGGCGTATGTAACAGTTACAGACGAGATTAAAATGTGAGACAGCTTTAGTTATGAAAGAACTTAGACTGGTGGCGGCTGTGAGAGTCTCCGGTAGGTTGTTCCAGTTTTGGGGTGCACGGTAAAAGAAAGAGGAGCGGCCAGATACTTTGCTGAACCTTGGGACCATGAACTGTCTTTTGGAGTCAGATCTCAGGTGATAAGTGCTGAATGTGGTAGGGGTGAGGAGCTTGTTCAGATAGGCGGGTAGCTTGCCCAGGAAGAATTTGGAGGCCAGACAGGAACTGTATTGTACTTCAATTCCACTTAAAACCCCAAAGACAAATATTGCTCTCTTAAACGTATTGTCCACTCTTTCCTATTCGGACGGAACAAAATGTTATCCTCTGTTTCCTTAGAGTGGATTAACCCTTTTTAGAGCAAGTATAATGTTCCAGTATTAGATGGTTTATTGGTGAATCCAATGTAGGGTTTTTGATGGTATAATTGTTTAGATGCTGTTATTTTAAAGTTCCTTCAATTAGTGTCTTTGTGAGTGTATACTGTACAGTATGTTAACAAAGTATTTGGACAGCCTGACCCATTTGATGGGATTTTCCGGATCGCTCACATCCGCGATTTCCACATCAGCTAGATGCTGTATTGTCATCTGTGTGTACTGTTCTTGACCCTTGATGTACTTGTTCTGACCCTCCTGTTTGTTTAAGCTGCTGTGGTGTAGGTTATTCTCTCACCTCCACAGCTGCCTGGTCTGGTCGTCAGAACGGCACAGTCCCCTTACTGCCGTAGAGAGCCGCCGCTACCTGCTCTGGTCGATGGAACAGTCAAATAAAGTAATATGCTGCACACCTTAAGTATTTAACAAAAAGTATTACCGGTGCTGCTGGTTCAAGGATCCCTGTCAAACATCCACTTGAAAAGAAGAAAAAATGTGGAAGCGCAGTCAAAAGGGTGATGGTAGAAAAACACCTTTATAATGAATATAAACAAAATATAATAACAATAAACAACAAATGTCAAAAAAATATCATAGTTAGATAAAAATCCATAGGTTCTGAGTCACTAGTGAGAGGCGATCATAGCAAGCTGCTGCTGAGTGAAAGTCAGAGGGATAAGCACACTGTATAATGAGGTGAAACACCACAAAATTAAGAGGAAAGATACTGTGTGGAAAAAAAGCCTTAAAACCCATAAAATATAAATAGTAACAAATATATATATTAGATAATCAAGAACCACAGATGTGTGAAGACAGAGGAACTTGAAAAAGAAGGAATTTAGATCTACATCAATTTTTAGACCTAGGGGTTTCAGGGTCTATAATTGATGTATCCAGAATATTTCATGTTGGGAAACATGCTGGGTACGATTACCCCTTCTCCAATGTGATTTCACTTTGTCAATACCTTGATATAGAAGACCTAAAGGGTCAGACCGATGAAAACTTTTTACAATGTAAGGACACATTGTGACTCTCCAATCTGAGAGTAATGTTCCTAATATGTTCTAGGATCCTGACTCTTAATGGTCGTACGGTCCGACCTACGTACTGTAACCCACTAGGGCAACTTATTAGGTAAATCACTGATGTGCTTTTACAATTAATACAAATCTTTAATTTGCGAGTCTCTTTTGTTAAATTTGATTTTAAAAAAGTCAGAAGAAGAAAAATGTATTCCGTTTGTCGCGCAGTTCAATAGTGAACATTCAAAAATAAATAAAATATTGCCAAACATTGGCACGTTTTTAAATGATACAGTTTTAAAGGAATAAATACCAGATAGAGCCCCAAGTGGTTTATACCGAGGCATGGAAACTAAAAGACAAATTAACTCCCAGCCTTTTACAGACTGGTATAACCAGTGATAATTGGTTGGGAGAAAAACCAAATGGATTCTTCAAATGCCCTAAATGTAAGGTAAAATGTAAGGTCAAAAGGGAAGATAATGGGTTACTCAAATCATTCCGGACACAAGACCTCAGTAATGGTATCCAAAAATATATATGAAAAGAGAATTCTTGGTTGGAGTGGGTGATGTAGTCAAACTAGTGAGACGTCTTGTATATGTTACAAATATAAAAACCCTTGAAGGTCACAGCCGATAACGTTGTCCCACACCTATGCAGAATCCAGGAGAGACACATTAATTGGTTTCGTGCCATAGTCGAGTGATGTCATCGTCACGTGAAGCAGTTCAGCCAGTCATGGTGAACCGCTCGCGTGACGTCACGGGTCACGCCCCATGTCACCTGCCATCTGTTGCTTGCATACAGTGCAGGATTCACACACACAGTATAATTTTAACATTACAGGAAAAACCGGCACCCCATAACGGGGCCTGTATCTCGGGAAGTAGGGGTCCCGAGGCTGAAATCAACTTTGTTAAATTAAATAAAAATTTAATTAAACTCCATCGATCGCCTGGTAGAGGCGCGCAGGTATAGTGACTGATTCAGCATATCTCTTACTGTGCGACTCTTACAGAGAGGCAGACCCCGGTAGGATTCACACCGCAGTGACCCCTTCTGTGTTATTTCGATGGGCCATTAGTCTGCCGCAGATACCACGCGTGATATTTGGCGAATTTGCCGAATTCCAATTTGAGATGTGGTCGAATAACGGCTGCTGCATCTGTATAACATTAAAACCTCGTGGCGCAATAAACTGTCGCTATGGTAGTGGGGTGTGAGGGAGGGGAAGGAGATTCGGGGTAGTGCTGATTGTGCAAATGTGTACATAAAGTGTATGATGCAACATACTACTCAATTATATCCACTGTATATAAAAACCAACATAAACCATGTAAACCACGGTATCAATATACTCAAAAAACCACACGAAGTGATAGAATCCTGTCAATAGGTCAGGGGACATATATATTGGCACTAGCCCTTATATCTGATCGCCTATTCTAACTAAAGCTAGTGGCTACCTCCTTGGCTTCACATCTTAGTTTAGCTCTCTCAAGCTAAAACAACCCCAGCAAGTGATGGAAAATTAGGAGCCATTAGATATAGATCAAATATCAGATACATCTTCACTATTTCAGGTCAGTGGTTGCCCCGTGGGGTCCACACTACTGAGTTTATCTGCTTTGTGGTGTAGTGATAACCCCCCCACAGTGTACGTTATTTGGAGAGAGAGAGAGAGAGATAGGGGGGGTGTTGGATTTTGGTAACCTGATATTGGAGGATCAGGTCATCAAGTTTGATGAATTACGTCTCAAACACCCTCTCCCAGGAAGCCGAGCTTTTTAGATATCTTCAGGTTAGGCACTTTCTCCTTCATACGTGCCTAGCCCCGATTTTCCCTCCCCTTACAAGATTTGAATCCCTGTGCAGAAGTAGGGTGTACCAGAAAGGGCAGATCTCGACTATTTATAACTACCTGGAATCCTGGTCCCTTTCCAAGGGCCTCGAATGTAAGGAGAAATGGGAGAGGGATATCCAAGTAGAAATAGACCAGGACGACTGGGATGAGATCTGGGAGGCTGCCTCAGAAACCTCGATATGTGCAGTCACTAAAGAGAATATTTATAAAATCCTCTTTAGGCTGGGGCCATGGTACAGCAGACCGTGCGGACCCGTCCACACGCTGAGCGAACGGACTGCCTTAAGGCTTTTTGAGTAGAGTTACTACAAACCGATTAGGCTATACAGGTAGTCCTCGCTATCCAACGTTTCACTTTACAATGAATGGCATATCCAATGCCACCCTAAGGGCCATTTTTTGACACCAGAATGCGTTATCCGACGCTCTCCACCACTGATTAACATGGGACTCACTTTACAACGGTTTCACTATCCAACGCTAATTCCAGGACGGATTCCGTTGGATAACCGAGGACTGCCTGTACCATTACAATATTTAGCACCAATCATCTGCACTGAGCTAGTACCATTGGCAGTCACTAGCCATAATAGTCAGACTACTTAGTCTATTCTTGACACATTACAGGATCTTGCTACTATCACAATAGCATTCACTGAATTAGGACTACCAGCATTTTCTCTCTAACAGTGTAGACTCTGGTGAGAGTATACTCCCATCATCCAGGCTTACACCTCCCTTATGTGTGGGATAAAACCAGGTATATACTATAACTAGTTTAACAAGGAAGGCTTATTCCATGTAGGCTATACCTTTGGATACAAGTAAACACTACCAACACAGCACAGCGCTACTCTTTGAGGTTTTAAAACACTTTGTGTATTTCTAGTAATATTAATAAATCTTTATTATTTTTGTCTTTTTCAAGTGGAAGTGTGTGCATCACATAGGATTCCCTCTCTCTCTATGCTACTCAAACACTATTAATCCCTGACAGCACCATTCCAGTAAGTATATATCAGTAGCTGAGCAAGGCCATTCCCTTCCCTCTCTCCCCCTCCCGCAGATATCAACCTGATTTCTTCGCGCGACAGGCTGGTCACGTGAGCGGTTGGCCCAATGAGGGCAAACCAGCTCCATGACATCACTGTCACGCCCCCTAGACATGCCCACGGACGGCACGCATACCATGGACAAAAACGTACCCATTTCAAGCGGGTGATGTCATGGCCGTGCACGCCTCCGCACGGGTGAAGTCACCATGGACCCAGCCTTAGATGGTACATAACACCAGCCAGGTTACATAAGATCTTCCAGAGCTCCACAAATCATTGCTGGAGAGGATGTGGCCAGGTGGGGGACCTATCTCACATCTGGTGGTACTGCCCCAAGATCCAGAGATAGTGGGAAATGGTGAAGTTACTAATAGATGAGGTAGTGGGGATCCCCCTCCCGATGGATCCAGTGATTTTTATACTAGCCAAACCGGTTGGAAATACCAACCGTTCAACCAGTAGACTAATCAAATATTCTCGTAACCAATTTTAATATTCCTACTGTAGCATGTTCGAGAATTCTAGTTTTCAAAAAGTGCTTAGTTCGACCTTTACTATAGTGTAGTCCACATGGACATTCCAAGAGATACACTACAAATGTTGTTTTACAAGAAATACAGTCTTTAATTACATACGCTTAATTACTAGTTTTCCTATCAGCCGGTAACAAACAAGACTGTATTTTTTGTAAAACAACATTTGTAGTGTATCTCTTGGAATGTCCATGTGGACTACAGTACATAGGTCGAACTAAGCACTTTTTGAAAACTAGAATTCTGGAACATGCTAGGAATATTAAAATTGATTACGAGAAGCACCGTGTATCACAACACTTTAAACAATATCATCATAGTGATTCCACTTTAAACCACTCTGTTAGAGATATCGGAAAGTGTATCAAACTTTTCAGTGATCACAATGTGAAAAAGAATGGACTCTAATTGGTTGATCCTCAATGGATACGGTTTTAGCCAATTAACCAATATTAATTTCCGAGCGGCCAGTCTGGGCAGGCATCGGTCTGTGTGCTCCAGTCCCCAAATTGCAATGCCCTATAGTCCAAAGGTACCCTTATATTTATTCAAATAATGTAAAGTTTTGTTCTTGAACCTCCTGATCTTGCACCAGTACCACAAACAGTGGGGGATTGTAGCATCCGTGCATGAGCACTTCACACGGACCGGCTTAGTTTCAGTTCAAAATGTATTTCATTGTTTGGGTACCAGGAAGGCACGATTTGTCAATTTAAATTGTAATGTGCGCAAATCAGTGTCTAGTGTAATCGTGTGCACCTCCCTGTATCCCAGGATAAGGGTTTCTAAAACAGGAAGATTGGGGAAACCAGTTTGCCATCTATTAAATAAGGTAATCCAATGTTTAGCGGTGCCAGATTCCATTACAGTGGAGAAGCCGGTAAGTTGGACTCCAATGGGTTACTGTCTCACATCTGCAGGAAGTCTCTGAGTAATGATGGGTCGTAGTGTCTGATTTGAAGCAAAGTAAGAATTTGGTCAATTATATTTCGTTTTAATTTGGTCAAATGTGGGGAAAATGTATCTCTGTTATAAAACATTCCCCTACAGCATGAATGCCTCTCTGAGTCCAGATACTGAATGCTGAAGGTTCTCTTCCTGACGCGAAATTAGGGTTACCCCTTAATGGAAGGTATATGGAAATGGGCGGTGGGAGTTTGAACATTTTCCTCAATTTTTTCGAGCCCCGATTAGGTCTTTGAACAACATACTCGCCCGATCGGCATGTGAAAGACGGAGTGAATGGAAAAAAGGCTCATAGCGCAGGATCTGATCAGCTGGCAATCAATTTCCAAATAAATAAACTCCGATTGACCAAATATCCCGTCTCTGATTTATCGCACAAGAGCAACAAGATTAAATATCCCCACAACTGGGAGGCCAAGACCTCCTTCTTATCCAAGTGATTGTATTCGGGCAATATGGGCCTTGTGTTTCCTGTTATGCCAAGTAAAATGTGTGAAATATCTATGTACCTTGGAAGTGTCCTTCTTGCGTAAAGCCAGAGGTAGTGTTTGTTTTAAATAAACAAGTCTGGGGAAATAAATCATTTTAATTAAAGCGAGACTCTTCCCGATAACGATAGTGGTAATTTCATCCACCCAGATAATTATCTCTCAATTTTAGCTATGATTGGAATATAATTATGTTTCTATTGTGTACATAATGGATGCCAATGTATTTAATACTGTCCATAGCTACTTTAAATGGAAAATTGAACCAATGAGGGTTACGTTGTTCTCCATTTAACCAGAAAATTGAAGATTTGGTCAAGTTAATCTTGTATCCTGTGAAGCATTGGAGTCTGTCAGAGACTACATGATGAGGGGAACTTGTCTGTATGGATACCAGCAGAATAGCAACAAGTCTTCTGCATATAAAGCTTGTTTAAGTTCCTTTTTTCCAATCCTCAAGCCCTCAAGTATCTCCCATAGTTGGATAGCCAATTGTCCTAAGAGTAATAGTGATAGTGGGCATGCTTGTCCAGTGCCCCTGCCTAATGAAAAAGATTGGGAACAGACACAGTTGGAAAATATAGTGGCTGTGGACTGAGGATAAATTGTCTTCTATCACATTCCCTGCAATCCTAAACACAAAGAATATCTGAAACAAGTGGGGCCATGTAATCATATCAAAAGCCTTTTCCGCATCCATAGTGTCTACCCATGACAAAACCTGTTCGATCTGGATGAACTACACCAGGAACCAGTCTGCAAGACTCTTAGTGAAGGTTTTGAAGTCTACATTTAGTAAAGAGATAGGGAGATATGAAGCCGGATCAGCAGGTTCCTTATCTTTCTTGTGAATCAGCTTGATAATAGATCATCCAAAGATGGATGGGCTTTTCATCTTTATGGGGCCCACTGCAGAGGATGGGGGAGCGGGGTCCTGCCACTTCTGGGCTGTGGCACGAGTTACTTTTCCACTATTCTAATTATTCAGCATATAAAAAGGTCAGTTTGTAGCCACATAGTCATTAACCAGCAACACCACAGCATCCACATCTATCTCTGTGCCTGTTATGTGTAATCCAGCAATGGTACAAGGCGCACCAAGGCACATTCTCAAATATTTGGCATAAATAGGTACTCTATCCCTGTAGTTGGATGTAAGCACGTCTAAGGAGTTCCAATGGAAGTCCCATAACCTCCCACGTCGTACCCCCCACACAAAGCTCTTACAGGGCCCCAAACATATCGTGTACCCGCTAAATATGTCGGAGGGTGTGCCAAACTAAGAAGGATGTGTATTAAGTAAACATGTAATATTAGTTCTATAGGAGGGTAACGCTCACATGTTATACACATGGTTTGTTTGGCCAGGGTTTGGCTTGACACGCACTATATTTATCTTAGAAATGACTGAAGAACTTGTTGTCAAACACTGACACTAGAGCGACCAAAACGTTTTATTTTATTTGTGTTTTCTTATTAAAGGATTAGAAAAAAGGGGGCCGCCCCGTGTTAAACCCCACTACTGTCACCCCCTCCCCCCCACTTCTTGAGATTAATTTCAGTGATGTTACCGGGGTCTCTGCTTAATATGGACGGTAAAATATTGTGGGTCCTGAGAGCCAATAGGAAGCTGCCAAGTCACCTGCTTCTGCTTCCTATTCGACGACCATTTGAAATTCCCAAGAACAACGATAACGTACTAACCTACTAACCGGTGAGAATATCCGGAACTAGGGGTTCCCCAGAGTTATAAAGAGGACCCTCAGGGGAACCCCAGGTTTCCCATCCTGCAATAAAATAAACATTGTCGATTGGGGGGAGGTGGGGGGAGGAGAAGGATTGTTGCTTTAAAATAACTAAGAATGTTATCACTTGATGGAGATTGTGACAGGCACATGGGGACCGCAGAGATACAACTTAACAGGCATACCCCGGTTTAAGGACACTCACTTTAAGTACACTCGTGAGTAATGACATATCGCCCAATAGGCAAACGGCAGCTCACACATGCGCCTGTCAGCACGTCCTGAACAGCAATACCTGCTCCCTACCTGTACCGAAGCTGTGCGCAAGTGGGGAGACTATACAGCCTGTTACACATGCGTTATTTACATCAGTTATGCATGTTTATGACGATTGCAGTACAGTACATGCATCGATAAGTGGAAAAAAGGTAGTGCTTCACTTTAAGTACATTTTCACTTTACATACATGCTCCGGTCCCATTGCGTACTGTAAGTTAATGCGGGTATGCCTGTATTCTGCGCTCTGACAAGACAGTCCATACTGTAGTTTAAAGTGGCAGAGAATGGAGTGAGAGAGCCCAACACTTAAATATACAGTACAAATCAAAGTCTCTATTTCCCGGTAGAGTTGGTGACTTAATGACACTGTAGCGATGTGATTTGTCTGTGACAATTCAGTGTTATATTTTACAAACCTGAAAGGAATATCACAGGGTAATCTCACCTTGTAGATAAGGGAATTACACGTATTGTGTTAAGGAAATTACTTTGGCATCCGTCTCTGTTTGCATGCATTCATAATGTCACCGCAGTTCGAAGTGCCACACCCCCGCCTGGTCAGTATCAAGTATAAAAGCCTCACTCGCCCCGTCCCTGTCCAGGACACAGCGGAACCAGGCTGACCATCACACAAGAAGACAGAGGTGAGGTTCAGTACAGGGTCGTCACCCAGAACTTACAGTGAGTACGCTTCATAAGTTACAACATTACACATTGAAAAATATCATTATATTTTGCTCGGGAAAACGGCGCTCGTGCTAACTCATTTTCCTCTGTTCATTAAGAATAGTCGTTTTAAGGAAACCAGCAAATGTATAAATACTTTCTTTTCTGCGCTAAAATGTTTGCTTTTCTCCTACGGCCGCAGAGAGCTCCCTGCTATCAGCCATGATGAAGCTATTGTGTCTGGCTATTCTCTTCGTCCTGTGTGCTCCTTCCATGAGCAGATCACCCTGCAAATCTGTTCTACGAGTGAAAAAACAAGCCATGCAATACGGTGAGTTGCACCGGGACATCGGTTTTAGGCTGCCGTGAATGCCTCTCCCAAATGTCATTAACTATATTCCAACCCAAGAGTGGACAACTCCTGTCCTCAGGGGCTACCGACAGGTCAGCTTTTCAGGATATCCCTGCTTCAGCGCAGGTGGCTCAATCAGTGGCTCAGTCGAAGACTGAGCCACTGATTGAGCCACCTGGGCTGAAGCTGGGACTGATTGAACCCCCTGTGCTGAAGCAGGGATATCATGAAGACCTGACCTAGTGGTATCTCTTGAGGACTGAAGTTTTCCACCCCTGTTCCAACCCTTCCCACTTCTGCCGGACCCAGAGGGTCACTTATACGAAAGCAGGGGAACCAACACAAAATAATGAACAATCCCAATTGTTGGGGTTTTTTTTTGCATTATGAATATTATATGGAAATTTCCAAAATTGGAAGATTCTGGAAGCCATGCAAATGTGTCCTACAGCTTGTAACCTCCATGGATACAGCTACTGGTATATGAACCCCAGGAACCACCGTGTAGATCTAATGAATAACCCCTAGTTTAGAAAGCAGTTTCGGTGGTAATTCATTCAACTGCAATAGTGAGTATCTCTCTTTGACATCACTAGGAATACCCCCCCGCTCTCAATCGGCACTATCAGAGTTGAATAAATAACCTCTTTACTGCTCTTCTTTCCTATGTACAGGTTGTCAGACGCAGAGGAAACCTCTACAGAAAGAATTCAAGATCATCCCTTTCCCTGACATCTCCCAGAGGACTGGAGGTGGACTCTTTGGCATCGGTGGCGTACTTAATCTCCTGGTGGGCAACGTACTGAAGGTGGCCGGGTAGGTTCGCCGAGAACGTCACGCATTGTACGAGTAACGGAAATGCAACAGCCAGATCTGTGCTATTACCAAAAGATACATATACATTCCTCCAGCGCTTCAACGCGCAAATATTGGCAGCTAGGCAAAACCATGCCTCCGTGTCCCGGTGCGTGCAAGGACAATGAAAGTGTAATTAACAGGTTAACTCCAGCTGAACATCGGTACATTTCAGGTCCATCAGGGTAACTGGTTTAATTGATTAACTATCGCTTCCAGTGATATCCACAACCATCTCACCATTCTTCAACCACACACAAAATGGTTACACCCACCTGTCACAATATCTACATACAGTGTGTAGCTATAAGTGTTATTTATAAAGTATATTTAATGTGCATTATATGTGTAGATAGATAGACAGACAGACAGACAGACAGACAGACAGACAGACAGACAGACAGACAGACAGACAGACAGACAGACAGACAGACAGACAGACAGACAGACAGATAGATAGATAGATAGATAGATAGATAGATAGGTATGTGTATAGTATATATAATGTGTATATATAATGTGTATATATAATGTGTATATATAATGTGAATATATATACACAGCTCAACCCCTTTATAACGCTGCGCTTGGGGTCCATAGAATCACATCGCATTATAAGCGGATCGCGTTACAAATAATGTACCATTGTTTGCATTGTACAATAAAATATTTAAGACGCCAATAATTGTGTTGTAAAGTATTCATAAATACGAAAATTGGGAGCCACGCGCGTACCGCGTTATAAGCGGATTCGCGTTGTAGCGGATCACGTTATAACGGGGTAGAGCTGTATATATATATAATAAACACCCAATACCGCTGTGGGAATGTGCAGTTTTTACATTTTGCCACCCCTGGGGAATTATTGGGCATTGGGAGTTTCTAATTGTTGATTTATTTATTTTATTCGTTCAGGATACAAATTCTGGATGTCCAACTTCCCGAACTGCAGGTGAATCTACTGCCGGCTGTTGGCCTTCAAGTGTCCGTAGAAACCAGCCTTCATATCAAAGCCAACGTGTGAGTACACTTCGTGCCGTTACGTTGCTTTATAGTCTATCTGTGTGTGACTCACACCCAGAGAATAACGTCTAAATCCTAGTGATCACATGTCAGTGTAACATGCCATGCACTAAATCCTAGTGATCACACTTCAGTCTTACACGCGCAGCACTAGATCCTAGTGATCACACGTCAGTGTAACACGCTCTGCACTAAATCCTAGTGATCACATGTCAGTCTTACACGCGCTGCACTAGATCCTAGTGATCACACGTCAGTGTAACACGCTCTGCACTAAATCCTAGTGATCACATGTCAGTGTAACATGCCATGCACTAAATCCTAGTGATCACACTTCAGTCTTACACGCGCAGCACTAGATCCTAGTGATCACACGTCAGTGTAACACGCTCTGCACTAAATCCTAGTGATCACATGTCAGTGTAACACGCTCTGCACTAAATCCTGGTGATCACACGCCAGTGTAATACGCTCTGCACTAAATCCTAGTGATCACAC
Organism: Ascaphus truei; assembly: GCF_040206685.1. Classification (NCBI taxonomy): domain Eukaryota; kingdom Metazoa; phylum Chordata; class Amphibia; order Anura; family Ascaphidae; genus Ascaphus; species Ascaphus truei. The sequence continues at coordinate 17,572,032 of NC_134497.1, forward strand.
GTAAGTATAACACGCTCTGTACTAAATCCTAGTGAATACAGTACACATCAGTGTAACACGCTGTGCACTAAATCCTAGTGATCACACGCCAGTGTAATACGCTCTGCACTAAATCCTAGTGATCACACTCCAGTGTAACATGCTCTGCACTAAACCCTAGTGAACACACATCAGTGTAATACGCTCGGCACTAAATCCTAGTGATCACACGTAAGTATAACTCGCTCTGGACTAAATCCTAGTGAATACAGTACACGTCAGTGTAACACGCTCTGCACTAAATCCTAGTGATCACACATCAGTGTAATACGCTCTCGACTAAATCATAGTGAATACAGTACACATCAGTGTAACACGCTCTGCACTAAATCCTAGTGATCACATGTCAGTGTAACACGCTCTGCACTAAATCCTAGTGATCACACGCCAGTGTAACATGCTCTGCACTAAACCCTAGTGAACATACGCCAGTGTAACACGCTCGGCACTAAATCCTAGTGATCACACGTAAGTATAACACGCTCTGTACTAAATCCTAGTGAATACAGTGCACATCAGTGTAACACGCTCTGCACTAAATCCTAGTGATCACACGTCAGTGTAACACGCTCTGCACTAAATCCTAGTTATCACACGCCAGTGTAATACGCTCTGCACTAAATCATAGTGATCACACGCCAGTGTAACATGCTCTGCACTAAACCCTAGTGAATACACGCCAGTGTAACACGCTCGGCACTAAATCCTAGTGATCACACGTAAGTATAACACGCTCTGTACTAAATCCTAGTGAATACAGTGAACATCAGTGTAACATGCTCTGCACTAAATCCTAGTGATCACACGTCAGTGTAACACGCTCTGCACTAAATCCTAGTGATCACACGCCAGTGTAACATGCCCCTCACTAAACCCTAGTGAACACACATCAGTGTAACACGCTCGGCACTAAATCCTAGTGATCACACGCAAGTATAACATGCTCTGTACTAAATCCTAGTGAATACAGTGCACATCATTGTAACACGCTCTGCACTAAATCCTAGTGATCACACGTCAGTGTAACACGCTCTGCACTAAATCCTAGTTATCACACGCCAGTGTAATACGCTCTGCACTAAATCATAGTGATCACACGCCAGTGTAACATGCTCTGCACTAAACCCTAGTGAACACACGCCAGTGTAACCCGCTCGGCACTAAATCCTAGTGATCACACGTAAGTATAACACGCTCTGTACTAAATCCTAGTGAATACAGTGCACATCAGTGTAACACGCTCTGCACTAAATCCTAGTGAACACACATCAGTGTAACACGCTCGGCACTAAATCCTAGTGATCACACGTAAGTATAACTCGCTCTGGACTAAATCCTAGTCAATACAGTACACATCAGTGTAACACGCTCTGCACTAAATCCTAGTGATCACACATCAGTGTAATACGCTCTCGACTAAATCATAGTGAATACAGTACACATCAGTGTAACACGCTCAGCACTAAATCCTAGTGATCACATGTCAGTGTAACACACTCTGCACTAAACCCTAGTGATCACACATCAGTCTTACACACGCTGCACTAGATCCTAGTGATCATGCGTCAGTGTAACACGCTCTGCACTAAATCCTAGTGATCACACGTCAGTGTAACACTCCCTGCACTAAATCCTGGTGAACACACGTCAGTCTTACGCGTGCTGCACTAGATCCTAGTGATCACACGCCAGTGTAACACGCTCTGCACTAAAGCCTAGTGATCACACGTCAGTGTAACACGCTCTGCAATAAATCCTAGTGATCACCCGTCAGTGTAACACGCTCTGCACTAAATCCTAGTGATCACATGTCAGTGTAACATGCTCTGCACTAAATCCTAGTGATCACATGTCAGTGTAACATGCTCTGCACTAAATCCTAGTGATCACACGTCAGGGTAACACGCTCTGCACTAAATCCTAGTGATCACACGCCAGTGTAACACGCTCTGCACTAAATCCTAGTGATCACATGCCAGTGTAACATGCTCTGCACTAAACCCTAGTGAACACACGCCAGTGTAACATGCTCGGCACTAAATCCTAGTGATCACACGTAAGTATAACATGCTCTGGACTAAATCCTAGTGAATACAGTACACATCAGTGTAACACGCTCTGCACTAAATCCTAGTAATCACACGTCAGTGTAACACGCTCTGCACTAAATCCTAGTAATCACACGTCAGTGTAACATGCTCAGCACAAAATCCTAGTAATCACACATCAGCGTAACACGCTCTGCACTAAATCCTAGTAATCACACGTCAGTGTAACACGCTCAGCACTAAATCCTAGTAATCACATGTCAGTGTAACACGCTCGGCACTAAATCCTAGTGATCACACGTAAGTATAACATGCTCTGGACTAAATCCTAGTGAATACAATACACATCAGTGTAACACGCTCTGCACTAAATCCTAGTAATCACACGTCAGTGTAACACGCTCTGCACTAAATCCTAGTAATCACACGTCAGTGTAACATGCTCAGCACAAAATCCTAGTAATCACACGTCAGCGTAACACGCTCTGCACTAAATCCTAGTAATCACACGTCAGTGTAACACGCTCTGCACTAAATCCTAGTCATCAAACGTCAGTGTAACATGCTCTGCACTAAACCCTAGTGATCACACGTCAGTATAACATGCTCTGCACTAAACCCTAGTGATCACACGTCAGTGTAACATGCTCAGCACTAAATCCTAGTGATCAAAAGTCAGTGTAACATGCTCTGCACTAAACCCTAGTGATCACACGTCAGTGTAACATGCTCTGCACTAAAGCCTAGTGATCACACGTCAGTGTAACATGCTCTGCACTAAATCCTAGTAATCACACGTCAGTGTAACACGCTCTGCACTAAATCCTAGTGATCACACGCCAGTGTAACACACTCTGCACTAAATCCTATTGATCACACGCCAGTGTAACATGCTCTGCACTAAACCCTAGTGATCACACACCAGTGTAACACGCTCTGCACTAAATCCTAGTAATCACACGTCAGTGTAACACGCTCTGCACTAAACCCTAGTGATCACACATCAGTGTAACATGCTATGCACTAAACCCTAGTGAACACACATCAGTGTAACACGCTCGGCACTAAATCCTAGTGATCACACGTAAGTATAACTCGCTCTGGACTAAATCCTAGTGAATACATTACACGTCAGTGTAACACGCTCTGCACTAAATCCTAGTGATCACACATCAGTGTAACATGCTCAGCACTAAATCCTAGTGATCACACGTCAGTGTAACACGCTCTGCACTAAATCCTAGTGATCACACGTCAGTGTAACATGCTCTGCACTAAATCCTAGTGATCACACGCCAGTGTACTGTAACACGCGCTGCACAGTTTCCCCCCATTATCCGCCTCTATCTTTTGTAGCTTACTGATTGGCGGGATTGAATTGATGGTGGGATCCGGGGTCCTTGCTGATGTCCAAGTCTCTAAGACCTCCAAAGGTTTCCCGATCCTGAGTGTTAGGGCCTGCAAGTCCGTCGTTGGAGATCTACAGGTCATCGTGGGGGGCCAGAGGTAAGTGTCCCAGGGTCATATCTCACTTATTCTTCATTCATTTTTAACCCTGAAGAAGAGCATCAATGAAAGACTTTTCCATAGATTAGTTCCACCAAGAAAGTTCCAAATCAAGAGAAACCTTTCCATGCGCAGAACGTTCTCTGCCCCCCGGGAGTTGGAGATGTCTCATACAGGAGGTGCTCTGCCAGTCCTGTTGGTGTATTAGATCTTCATGTGTGATCACTTCTATGCCATTTTTTAAGGGAGAAGACACTAAGGCCCATGTTTACTAAGCAGCACTATGCTGTAAGACAGGGGTGTTCAACTCCAGTCCTCATGCCCTCCTCCCCCGCCCGACCGGTTAGGTTTTCATGATATCCCAGCTTCAGCACAGGTGACTCAATCAGTGATTGAGCCTCTGATTAAGCTACCTTTTCTGAAACAGGGACTTATTGAGCCACCTACACTGAAAAGCAGGGACTGATTGAGCCACCTATGCTGAAGTACAGACTGATTGTGACACCTGTGCTGAAGCAGGGACTTATTGAGCCACCTGTGCTCAAACAGGGACTTATTGAGCCACCTGCACTGAAAAGCAGGGACTGATTGAGCCACCTATGCTGAAGCAGGGTCTGATTGAGCCACCTGTGCTGAAGCAGGGATATCCTGAAATCTAACCTGTTTGGTGGATGCGGGGGTGGGGGCTTGAGGACTGGAGTTGATCCCCCCCCACACCCCTGCCGTATCAAACAGCCCATTCACTTGAGTGAGACTTGTGTCTAGGCAGCGCAGGAAGGAGTCCCCTAGCTCAGCGCTGCAGAGTACTTCCAAGAGGTCTAATATGTATCAATGGGAGGGTCCCTACATTCTGTATTTGCCTAAACTCGTGTTATCATGTTATCCGTTACTAATGCCTGTCTTCCTCGTTCCCAGTATAATTCCAGCAATAGTGAATATCATTCGAGGACACATCCATGCCATCCTAACGGACAAGGTCAGTTTGAGCTTCAATATGTGCATTAAAATAACTTATCATGATATAGTTGGTCAAATACCACGACATCCACAATAGGGTGTAGGAGGGGAGGGTGTTTGGGACACAGGCTCATTGAAAGAGTGCTAGATACAAGGAACTGCCTTTCAGCACACATCAAGGGGTAAAATACAGTCAAATAATTCAATATTCTTAGGACAGGGGTTCTCAACGCCAGTTCTCAGAACACCCCCCCCCCCCCCCCAACAGGTCAGATTTTAAGAGTATCCCAGCTTCAGCATAGGTGGCTCAATCAGTGGCTCAGTCAACTGAGTCATTGATTATGCCACCTGTGCTGAAGCAGGGATATCCTTAACACCTGGCCTTTTGGGGGTTCTTGAGGATTGGGGTTAAGAACCCCTGGCTAAGGACCAGGCTTCCAACTCAGTGCCAGCATTCCCAGAGTCAGTGTCTTTGTTCAGTGAGTTTGAAGCAGGGGAGTCTCAGAGTCCACTCCTTGTAACCTTGGGCAAGTCCCGGAGACACAAACGCGAGCCGGACCATCGGAGACCTAGTAGATGGTGCAGCGTGTAAGGAAAATGGGGCACATGGTCGCCCACTCACCACATAAACCCAGAAGTTTGATGGAAAAATCACCCATGCCTATTCCTTTTAATGGCATCACCTTGACTCCTGGCCACCCTTAGGCTTTGTGGGGCCCACGATGGCACGCTGGCTGTGGGGCCCCACCACTGTAGTTAGGGGGTCTTATCTTGATGAGCAGCCCTCCTGTGGCAGCGTCGCGGCATCATGATGTCACAGCGGCATGTGATGTCACGTTGCCATGTCATGACCATGGCAACGCGATGCTACAGGAGGTGGCCCACTTTGGAGAAGGTATGACCCCTCTCACAAAAGGAGAACACAGACACCCCCCTCTACCCCCACCCCCCACACACCTACATCTGTCTGCTGGTTCGAGGGCCCCATGTTCCCTCCTCTCCCGTCTCCTGTCGGCGCCGGATCCAACTTCCTACTAGAGGGGGGAGCTGGTGGAGGGGGGACCCCGCTCTTCTTCCTCCAGATGCCTCCTCCGATTAGGTGGACATTGGATCCCGGCGTCGAGAGGAGGGAGAGGAGGAAGTGTGGGGCCCACGAAGGCACTGGGGTCAAAAGCAGCCACCCTAAGGCGGGCCCTGAGTCATGATGTCCCCTCTGTGCAGCCGCGTTGTGACATACAGTACACTGTAGTGTTACACCACTGTAAGGGGATAGAAGCCTTCTCCTCTTGTCTCCCGTGTGTTCAGGCCGAGCTGTGACCCCTGTCTCCCTGTCTCTCACACAGCTGTGCGTATCGTTCACTAGCGTGTTCCTGAGAATGAATGGAAACCTGGCTCTCATGGCTGGTGAGTAGAACTGTGTCCCAAAAACGGACATTCCTGACAACGAGGTCCTTTTTAAACCCCTCAACCTATAAAGGGGCGGTTATTGTTTTTTTTTTATTCATCTTATACTATATTAGTGAAAGCACTGCACGCCTGCCTGCCTGCCTGGATGTCCGGTGTCCCTAGGGGAAATCTCATTGGTCCCTTGGGCCGCCCCCGCACACCTCTCATTGGCCTGAGGCGGAGTGACGGGCCAAAGGACACACAGGGACACAAACACACACACACACACACAGGGACACAAACACACACACACACAGGGACACACACACACACACACAGGGACACACACACACAGGGACACACACACACACACAGTAGGGGGGGGGTGTACATTAGCAGCATGTATAACCCGGGGGGTGGGGCTCACATACCCACCGGTCCCGGAGCCTCCGCCTCTTCCTCCCCGAACATCAGCCTCCACACCCGCGCGCACCTCCTCCTCTCCCCGTGTCTCCCTGTTTCCCGCGCTTTCAGGCCCCACCCTCCTCCCCCGTTGCCGCTACAGTCAGCGGGGGAGCGAGTGCCCGGGACACAGTCAGCGGGGGAGCGGCCACAACAAGCTGCCTCCCGCCTCAGATCCACGTGGGATCTTCCGGACGGGTGAGTGAGCAGCCTTCACCTCCCCTCACCCCCCTTCACCCAACCCTCACCCCCCTTCACCCACCCCTCACCCCCCTTCACCCACCCCTCACCCCCCTTCACCCACCCCTCACCCCCCTTTACCTCCCTTTCACCCCCTCCCCCCCCGGCGCCGCTACAGTCAGTTGGGGAGCGAGCGCCCGGGACACAGTGGGGAAGCGGCCACAACAAGCTGCCTCCCGCCTCAGATCCACGTGGGAGCTGCCGGACGGTTGAGGGAGCTGCCGGACAGGTGAGGGAGCTGCCACACGGGTGAGTGAGCGGCCAGACGGGTGAGTGAGCGGCCGGACGGGTGAGTGAGCGGCCGGACGGGTGAGGGAGCGGCCTTCACCGCCCCTCACCCCCCTTCACCTCCCCTCACCCACCCCTCACCTCCCTCCACCCCCTTCACCTCCCCTCCACCCCCCCCCTTCACCTCCCCTTCACCCCCCTCCAACCCCCCTTCACCTCTCCTCCACCCCCCCCTCCACCCCCCCCCTCCACCCCCCCTTCACCTCCCCTCCACCCCCCCTTCACCTCCCCTCCACCCCCCCCCCTTCACCTCCCCTCCACCCCCCACCCCCTTCACCTCCCCTCCACCCCCCACCCCCTTCACCTCCCCCCCCCATTCGCACCACCTCCCCCCCCTTTGCACCACCTCCCCCCCCTTCCCACCACCTCCCCCCTTCCCACCACCTCCCCCCCCTTCCCACCACCTCCCCCCCCACCCACCACCTTCCCCCCCTTCCCACCACCTCCCCCCTTCCCACCACCTCCCCCCACTTCCCACCACCTCCCCCCCACACCCACCACCCTCCCCACCTTCCCACCACTTCCCCCCTCCTCCCCACCACCTCCCCCCCTACCCCCCTCCTCCCCACCACCTCCCTCCTCCTCCCCCTTCCCACCACCTCCCCCCTTCCCACCACCTCCCCCCCTTCCCACCACCTCCCCCCCTTCCCCCCTCCTCACCCCCCTTCCCCCCTCCCCCCTTCTCCCTTACCCCCCTTTCCCCCCCCTTCCCCCCTCCTCCCCACCACCTCCCCCCTCCTCCCCCTCCTCCCCACCACCTCCCCCCTCCTCCCCCCTCCTCCCCCCCACACCCACCACCTTCCCCACCTTCCCACCACTTCCCCCCTCCTCCCCACCACCTCCCCCCCCTACCCCCCTCCTCCCCACCACCTCCCTCCTCCTCCCCCTTCCCACCACCTCCCCCCCTTCCCACCACCTCCCCCCCCTTCCCCCCTCCTCACCCCCCTTCCCCCCTCCCCCCTTCTCCCTTACCCCCCTTTCCCCCCCCTTCCCCCCCTCCTCCCCACCACCTCCCCCCTCCTCCCCCTCCTCCCCACCACCTCCCCCCTCCTCCCCCCTCCTCCCCCCCTTCCCACCACCTTCCCCTCTTCCCACCACCTCCCCCCTCCACCCTCCCTTCCCACCACCTCCCCCCTCCACCCCCCCTTCCCACCACCACCCCCCCCTTCCCCCATCCTCCCCACCCCTTCCCCCCTCCTCCCCACCACCAACCCCCCCCCCTTTCCACCACCTCCCCCCTCCACCCCCCCTTCCCACCACCTCCCCCCTCCACCCCCCTTCCCACCACCTCCCCCCACCACCCCCCCTTCCCACCACCTCCACCCCCCCTTCCCACCACCTCCCCCCTCCACCTCCCCTTCCCAACACCTCCCCCCCTTCCCAACACCTCCCCCCACCACCCCCCCTTGCCACCACCTCCACCCCCCCTTCCCACCACCTCCACCCCCCCTTCCCACCACCTCCCACCTCCACCCCCCCTTCCCACCACCTCCCCCCTCCTCCCCTTCTCCCTCCCCCCTTCCCCTCCCCCCCTTCCCCTCTCCTCACCACCTCCCCCCCTTCCCCCCTCCTCACCACCTCCCCCCCTCACCACCTCCCCCCCCTTCCCACCTCCTCCCCCCCCTTCCCACCTCCTCCCCCCCCCTTCCCACCTCCTCCCCCCCCCTTCCCACCTCCTCCCCCCCTTCCCACCTCCTCCCCCCCTTCCCATCTCCTCCCCCCCTTCCCACCTCCTCCCCCCCTTCCCACCTCCTCCCCCTCCCTTCCCACCTCCTCCCCCCCTTTCCCACCTCCTCCCCCCCCTTCCCACCTCCTCCCCCTCCCTTCCCACCTCCTCCCCCCCTTCCCACCTCCTCCCCCCCTTCCCACCTCCTCCCCCCCTTCCCACCTCCTCCCCCACCCCTTCCCACCTCCTCCCCCCCCTTCTCACCTCCCCCCCCCCTTCCCACCTCCTCCCCCCCCCTTCCCACCTCCTCCCCCCCCCACCTCCCCCCCCTTCCCACCTCCCCCCCCTTCCTACCTCCTTCCCCCTCCCCCTTCCCACCTCCTTCCCCCCCCTTCCCACCTCCTTCCCCCCCCTTCCCACCTCATTGGTCCCTTGGCCCGCCCCCGCACACCTCTCATTGGCCTGAGGCGGAGTGACGGGCCAAAGGACACACAGGGACACAAACACACACACACAGGGACACACACACACACACGTAGACACACACACACACACACGTAGACACACACACACAGACGTAGACACACACACACACGTATACACACACACGTATACACACACACACGTATACACACACGTAGACTCACACACTTGGCCCGCCCCCGCACACCTCTCATTGGCCTGAGGCGGAGTGACGGGCCAAAGGACACACAGGGACACAAACACACACACACAGGGACACACACACACACACGTAGACACACACACACACACGTAGACACACACACACAGACGTAGACACACACACACACGTATACACACACACGTATACACACACACACGTATACACACACACACGTATACACAAACACACACACGTATACACAAACACACACACGTAGACAGACACACACACATAGACACACACACACGTAGACACACACACACACACGTAGACACACACGTAGACACACACACACACGTACACACACACACACGTACACACACACACACACACACACGCACGTAGACACACACATGTACACGTAGACACACACACACACACATGTACACGTACACACACACATGTACACGTACACACACACATGGAGACATACACACACACACATGGAGACATACACACACACACACACGGAGACATACACACACACGTATACACTCACACATGTATACACACACACGTATACACACACACGTATACACACACACGTGTATACACACACACGTGTATACACACACATGTATACACACACAGATGTATACACACACACACATGTATACACACACACACACATGTATACACACACGTATACACACACACACGTATACACACACACGTATACACACACACACACACGTATACACACACACACACGTATACACACACACACACACACACACACACACACACACACGTATACACACACACACACACACGTATACACACACGTATACACACACACGTATACACACACACGTATACACACACACGTATACACACACACACGTATACACACACACACGTGTACACACACACACACGTGTACACACACACACACGTGTATACACACACGTATACACACACACACACGTGTATACACACACACACACACGTGTATACACACACACGTGTATACACACACAAACATGTTGTATACACACAATATATACATACACACAATGTATACATACACACATGTATACATACACACACATGTATACACACATATACACACACACGTACACATACACACACACACACATGTATACACACACACATACAATGTATACACACAAACATGTATACACACACACACTATCCCCAGCACCACCACATCAGCACACCGGTATCCCATGCCCCCCAGCACACTGGCATTCTCGGCTCCCCGCCATTCCCAGCCCCCATCAACACCATCAGCACCCACACATCGCCACCTTTGCACCTCCCCCATCGGCACACCCACATCCGCACCCCCACATCAGCACCAAACCCTCCCAAATCAGCACACCGATACAATCACCATCAGTACAGCCACAGCAGCACTACCACCGCACATGGGCCGCGTGGACCACTCCCCACCCAAATGCCACACCCACACCACAAACATCCCGGGCAACGCCGGGGCTCTCAGCTAGTTTCAAATAAAAGAATGGGGAGTGACAATCAGTATGGAGATCAATGGTAAATATCTGTTATTGACATGGATTTGTGTAAGACACTAATTAAGCTTTTTATTCAAGCACAGTATATATTCTGTGATTATAGTATGCAGACGAGACCACGACTATTCTAAAGCGTGCCTTAAACTAGCCCGGTTACATTCTGGGTATGTGCTGGTGTGAAATGGCTAGTGTAAGGCAAGTTTAAGGCATTTCTGCATTGACTAATGACCCATAGGATTAACACAGCTTGGTTCTCTGGCAGTCCCATTCAGTTTGAATGGGACTGCCAGGGACCCCCTGCTGTTAATCTGATGGGCCATTAATCAATGCAGAAATTCTGGGTCTAGTTTAAGGCAAGTTTAAGGCATGTATCCAGCATTTACCTGGGTGTACCTGGGTCTTTTTGGCAATTGCCACTGGTTTGTGTTAGAATAACCGTGGGCACTACTGTACAGTATATATATAGAATACAAAGACATGTAGGGACAGATACACTAAGTTCCATTTAAACCCCCTCTCTCTGTCTCTCCCCTTCTCTCTGTCTCTCCCCCTCTCTCTGCCTCTCCCCTTCTCTCTGCCTCTCCCCCTCTCTCTGTCCCTCCCCCTCTCTCACACACCTGTATATCTCTCTCTCTCACCTCTATCTCTCTCTTTCTCTCGCTCTCTCCCTCTCCCCCTCTTTCCCTCTCACTCTCCACTCCTCTCTCTCTCACTGTCTCTCCCCCCTCTCTGTCTCTCTGTCTCTGCCCGTCTCTCCCCCTCTCTCTTTTAAAAATAATCAGTAACGCTGGGTTAACGCCCGTGTTTTCGCTTTAGTGGATACTGCACCGACACACTTTATTCGAGCAAATACCCGGTATGTACCTGGCAGATACCTGGAATGCGCCGCTCCTCACCTCTGACAAGCCCCGTTGCATTTGCCTTCCCAGCCTGGGTTCATGCCTGGCTGACGGGCGGCTGATCTGTTAAATGATAATGATTAGGATTTAATAGGCTGCAATGCTTCGCGTGTCTACCAGATGGCATAAATTCATGAATTGTAATGCAGTATATATATATATATACTGTGCAGTATTGCAGCCAGCGGGAATAAAATGCCTCAATCCCTGCCTGGAAAATAACTCAATGCACTCGGGCAGAAAACAGTCACAAACCTCAATACACCAGGGTATACCCGAATTCGTGGGACTAGCCGAGCTCAAATAAAGTGTGTCGCCAGTGTATGCGTTACGATTAAACCAACGCTCATTTAAATAACCTAATCGTGTTGGACGTGGGGATGTTTGTAATATTAGGATCAACTTGACCAGACTGACCCATTCTCTCTTCTATCATACAAATGTCCCTTTCTCATCCCACTCTTGAAGGAGTTACCCCCGTCACTGGTGATATCAGTCTACAATACACCATGCCTTCTCCTCCAGTGGTAACTGACAAGTACATGGACATGGATATGAATGTGAGTAGAGATGTTATCACGTTATCATGTGTACGTTCTCACCGACCCCGAGATCGGGCGATTACACGCTAATTCTCATGTCTTGTCCATGTCAGAAGCAAGCTTAGAAAACACCAGATCGGGAAACTGGGAACTGGAGTTTGAAGCTAAAACTATTATTGGACCATCTAGAACCAAGAAAGAGAGCCATCTTGAAATGAAAATAAAAAGATGGCTGTATTCTTGAATCATATTAGCCTTTTTGCTCCACCAAATTGGCCTCCACTTGGAGAATTTTGCAGAGTTTAAATCAGTATTCCTGGCGGCTCTGCTTTTTGAATAGGTTTGAAGCAGGGGCATTGATTTCAGCTCCAGGGACCCCATGCTCCTTCGGGTGTGACGGTATCTCTCTGTTTAAATGCCCCACATCACGTGGACCAATAGGAAGCCACAAGGGATGATGTCACGTCTTCCTCTTGGTCCACAGAACAAGACTTTTAAACAGCCGTATTGTGAACCTATCCAGGGCTCCTACCGGCACCCCCTATGGAGGAAGTATTTTAGGGAGTAGGGAGTTCCCAGAGCTGAAATCAACGCGGCTCAGCTCCGGAGACCCCCTGCTTCAAACCTATGTAAAAAATATCAAAAACATAGTCACCTGGAGTCCTGCCTAAAGACCTGATATGATTTGCGGCAGGGGGGCTCAACTCCAGTCATCGAGCCCCCTGAACAGGACAGGTTTTAAGGATATCCCAGCTTCAGCACAGAAGGCTCAATCAGAGGCTCAGTAGAAGACTGAGCCTCTGATTGAGCCACCTGTGCTGAAGCAGGGACTGATAGAGCCACCTGTTTTGCTAAAGCAGGGACTGATTGAGCCACCTATGCTGAAGCTGTGATATCCTGAAAACCTGACCTGTTGGGGGGGCCTTGAGGACTGATGTTGAGCCCCCCCCCCTGATTTAAGAAATAGAAAACCGTTGATCCTGTGCTGTCGTCTTCCTTCCGTATCCAAAACCCGGTGTGTAAAGACGGTTCAGCGTGAACCAATGGCCCAAATCCCAGCAATCCCCTCGGGGGCGGGGGTTCCGGGGGGGAGGGGGGATGGGCCCCGCCCGGGATAGGTCCCGCCCTTGCTGTTTGGTGATAAGATTCCCGCATATAGCTCTTGGTTTCCCGTTCACAGATAGAATATACCCTGAAAGACAAGGTTATCGACCTACCGACGGGCGACCAACAGGATTTTACCCTCCCTACAGGGGCCGGGTCCCAGGACTCCATGGTCAACATGGGCTTCTCTCCGGACTTTTTCATCTCCCTCTTTACGGCCATGCACAGCGCAGGAGGGTTCAACATGGACATTTCATCCCAATTTGTAAGTATAAGACCCTCTAAATATTGTCAGCAGGATATATATATATAGATAGATAGATAGATAGATAGATTACATTGCTTCATTTTTGCATAGCCAGTATAACCAACCCCACACTGATAAGACCCATTAATGTCGAAACGGCTGTCTGTGGGTGGTTTTCTGGGTATGCATCTTAACCCTGGCTGTGCTCAAAGCTGTGACCATGAGCAAGCTTAAGCATATAGGGAACCATGTTAAAAATGGTTTTGAAGCAAAAGGTGACACTGTGTGCTCATTTGCATGTCATTTCCCAGAATCCCTTGCTGCAGTGGAAGTGCTGTGAGCTTGGTGATATTGGTGAAAGGCGGGGTTGCAGACCTGTCTAAGACATGCAAATGAGCATACAGTAATATTTCCATTTGCTATATATATACAGTATAAACAAAAGCAAACAGAAGCCCAAAAATAAGCACTCTAGCATATCCAAAAATACAACATTTATTAAAGCAACTTCACAAAAGCAAAGACACAACATGTAATTTACAATAACCTGAGACAATCCTTTGCTTTCTGACCTGTTTTACTATGGTGTATAATTAGTGACAATATGTCTAATAGTATAATATGTTGCGCTGGTGGAATATACAATATAAGAACTGATCACATAGATTCCAGTAAAAAACGTTTTAGCAATTTAACCCCTGAGACACCAGCCGGTGTGAACTATTATAAGGTGAATAAGACATCCCAACATAAGTAACCCCACATCCAATAATAGAGCATGTGGTAAATTATAAGATGTCAATATTAACCCTTTGTGAGGGATAAATGTGTTGGTAATAATAGTGTGACACCAAATATAAATTAGATCACAGATAGATATAACCGGGTAGGTACGCTGTAGACTGACAATACTTGACTGTGAACACGCTGACACATGAGTTAGCAAGTCTGAATCCGGATCCAAGATAAATTACAATGTCCAGATACTAATCAATAGTGACTTGTGTATCTCATGCACTTGGTATATATATAGGTGTGTGCATATAAATATATACAGCAAACGCTGAGAACATAGTGGAGAGTTCCCTCTCCTAAACTCACGGATATCGGCAGCTGGTAAATAGTGATGCAATATAAAGCATATGATAGGGCGCGGAGACCTCTGGTCCCAGCGAGACGCCAGCAGTGTGCAGGTTTACAGCGCAGAAAACAGTAAGCAGCAGGATGCAGATTCTCCAGTCTCAGTGGGCACACAGACAAGGCAGTCAGACTCCAGTGCATCTCAGGGAAAACACAAGCTACCCTAATATATGTTCCGCCAGCAATTAGGCTTTTTCAAGGCATCTTGAAAAAGACTCATTTATGGCGAAACGTATGTTGGGGTAGTTGGTGTATGTTGCATAGTTACATACTTAGTTACATAGTTACATCGTTATATGGTTGAATATTTATATAGTAGATGAGGATGAAGACATACGTCCCTCATGTTCAACCTATGCTAACATTTAGACAGCAGATACTTTATCCTATATTCGTACTTACAGTATATTGATCCAGAGGAAGCAAACACAAAACCCCAGTGACACATCATCTAATGGTATCTCACAAGGGGGAAAATAAATTCCTTCCTGACCCCAAATCAGATTACTCTCTGGATCATATGTATATATTGTATATATGAACTGCCAGCAACATGTTTACACTTCCATCTTTTTCTTTATCTATAGGTATTGAATATCTCCCAGTGTAAATCAGTATCATGTGATTTTCTCCTATATTGGGGACCAGTCAGAAATGGTATTAAAATACAATCATAATAAATATATATATATTTTCAAATATCTTGTTAACACCAACATCTTTATTTTCTAGAAATCTTTTGCTGGCCAGCTGAGCACGTCCATCCTGGGTTCTTACATCCCCGAGGTTTCTATTCTTCATTTATTCCACAATATCTTCGACGTTATCTTCCTTACTCTTTAGCCATAAAACATGGTGGCATTTGGGGTTCAAAATCTTTTATTATTGTGGCTAAAAGTGCAGGTATCACACACAACCAAAATAATCCTCAAACAAGTAGTCATTTTTATTAATCCTTTCTTCCGGTAACAATCTTACTTCTGAAACATACACACACTAATACAACTACAGCTCAACCCCCTTATAACGCTGTGCTTGGGGTCCAAAGAATCACATCGCGCTATAAGCGGATCGCGTTAGAAATAATGTACAATTGTATGCATTGTACAGTAAAGTATTTAAGACACCAATAATCGTGTTGTAAAGTATTCGTAAATACGAAAATCGGGAGCCACGCTTGCATCGCGTTATAATCGGATCCGCGTATAACGGATCCACGTTGTAGCGGATCCGCGTTGTAACGGATCGTGTTATAACGGGGTTGAGCTGTAAACGTGTTCCCATGATTGTATGCATTCCCTCACAGATTGTATAAGCATGTAATAAAACTGCAGGAATGTCACATGTATGGTTGTAGTAATGATATTACCACACCGTTATCAGACTTCTTTATACCTACATTATTCTTCCAAAGTTAGCTCCAGCACACTCAGTTACATGGACAAACGTAGAGAGTCCCAGAATAAGCCACAAATGTAATCACGTAAGTAACAGATAAATACACAAAATAGGAAATTCAAACTGACTGCTTATGCAAAGTATACAGTTCTATGTATCGCACAAGTGGGGGGGTGGGGAAGAGAGATACAAAGGGAAGGGAAGTGTGGGGTGCAACTGAGGGTATGGGGAAAGGAAAACATATAAACATATAAAGACACTGGGGTAGGGTAAGAGGGGCAACGTTTCAGGGTAGGAACCCTTTCTTCTGGCCCGCTCCCTTGGGTCCAAAGGAACCTCAAGGTACTTCCCTTAACCCTTGTCCCCCCTGTAAGACACACAAATGCAAGCTAAACAAAGCCACAAGATAATGCAGTCATATAAAACTGCTGTGAACAGCCACCCGCAGTAAAGGTAAGTATATAGGGGTAAAGCAAACCGTCCTTATTCTCAGTGTTCACAGGCTACTGGCAAACTTCTTCTCTCTAAATGCTGCTGACAAGGGTCAAGGGAAGTACCTTGAGGTTCCTTTGGACCCAAGGGAACCGGCCAGAAGAAAGGGTTCCTACCCTGAAACGTTGCCCCTCTTACCCTACCCCAATGTCTTTATATGTTTATATGTTTTCCTTTCCCCATACCCTCATTTTTACCCCCCACTTCCCTTCCCTATGTATCTCTCTTCCCCCCCCCCCCCCCACTTGTGCGATAAATAGAACTGTATACTTTGCATTAGCAGTCAGTTTGCATTTCCAATTTTGTGTATTTATCTGTTATTTACGTGATTACATTTGTGGCTTATTCTGGGACTCTCTACGTTTGTCCATCTAACTGAGTGTGCTGGAGCTAACTTTGGGGTTTCTATGATTTATAGTGGGGTTGTTTGGGCCCACTTCGCTCCATGCACCCTTAACACTATCAGTATATTTTCAGTTGTTGAGTGCTGTCCATTAGTATGTTTATATTATTCTTCCAGTAACACAAAGACCCAACACCGAGACACCTCCATTTCCCAAGACCCATCGCCATCTCCCATTGCACATACAGTATATTATCATCCTTTTATCGTCTGCAGATCAGCGCGCGGTACCCGCAGTCTCTACCTGTGCAGCTGAAGATTGTGGTGAGCAAAGCCCCAGTGGTCACCTTCAAATCCAGCCAGCTGACGGTTAACCTTTCACCCTCCGTTGAGGTGTTAGTCGTTCATCCTAACTCACGCTACGAGTCCCTGCTGACGATCAGCGTGGTGAGTATACGCCAGGGAATGTATATCTGTTAGGCCTCGTCCAGGTGGGGAACGGGTGCGCTGTCGCTCCAGCGCTGCGCCCCTGCTCGGCCGTGCTTTTCCTGGCCGGCTAGGTGCGGGCGCGTCTGCCTCATTGGGTGAACCGCTCACGTGACGCGCTTGCGAGCAGCAAAATCAATTTTGCTTGCTCGTCAAGCGGCTGAGCGCCGAGCAGGCGCGCCCGCCACTCACGCAGGCCACGTGCGTTGTCGCAACGTGTCCAGCGTGAGCGCGCGCGCCCGCTCAGCACCACCCTGGACGAGACCTTACTGTTGACATTACACATGAAGATGGAAGAGTACAGCTGATGATTGGTGATCCTCTTTCTATTTAATCGCAGGACGCCCTCTTGGCCGCCAAGCTGGATGTGACGGGAGACAAGTTGAAGGCCTCGCTTGCATTAAAAGGGTTCGCTATTGTCTGTGATTTGACGGGTGGGGGTGTATACTAGACTTGTATTTTCATTTCACGACTGAAACGATTGTTATTCTTTTCTCTGTAGGGATCTTAGCCTTGCATTGGCTTCGTCCAATATTGCACAATGCAGCTGTAAGGTGAGCCGTGTTTGTACGTTGCCCCTGGTGGTCAGATCTGGAAGGGCATTCATCATGAGAAACCACAAACAGACTCTATCTGATCTGTAGGAGTGTGGATGACCATGGTAGCATTCTAGGACATTTGGTCACAGCCGTTTTGGCGCAACCAAATCTCCACCAGAGTTTAGCCGCCACTTACCTCGGTGCAGGGACATCTCACCGCCGGCCTCTTCACTGCCAAGGTAAACCCCTAACCTTAACCCTTACCCTAAAAACTCTTATTTTGCACCCTATTACCAACGCTACTCTTACCCATAAAAACTTAACCCCTTATCCTAACCATAAAAACCTTAACCCCTTACACTAATCCCCAACCCTAAAAACATTAACCCTTTATCATAATCCCCTATCCTAAAAACCTTAACCCCTTACCATAAAAACCTTAACCCTTTACCCTAATCTCCTACCCTAAAAACCTTAACCCTTTTCCCTAATCTCCTACCCTAAAAACCTTAACCCTTTACCCTAATCTCTTACCCAACAAACAGTAACCCCTTAACCTAATCTCCTACCCTAAAAACCGTAACCCTTTACCCTAATCCCCCACCCTAAAAAATTATGCCCCACCCTGAAACACATTACCCTAAAGCCTTAACCCCTACCCTAACCTTAAACTTTTACCCTCAATACCTAACCCATTACCCTAACCCAGTACCATAAAAACGTTGCCCTTATCCTAAAACCCTGTCCTTAACCCCCTACCCCAACCGCTAAAACACCTTCACTCATTGGTGAAACGGCCGGTGGCCGAGTGTCCAGCAGGTGAGCAGCTGCAGCGAATGGTCCCTCTGCAGTCAAAACGCTAAAACGCTGGTGGAGACTTGGCCGCGGTGAGACGCCCACGAGCCAATTTCCGACTTCGGTCGGTGGATCCTCACATATATGAGCGTTGCATTTGCCTGCAGATAAGGATCCCGCACTGATTCTGGGGCGTCATTAAAATATACCAGGACTGTAATTATCTCTGATAGAAAGAAACTCTAACAGTCTTATATCCTGTTCTATACCCCCATTCTGTACCCTATTCTATACCCCCATTCTGTACCCTATTCTATACCCTATTCTATACCCCATTCTATACCCCCATTCTGTACCCTATTCTGTACCCCATTCTGTACCCCATTCTGTACCCCATTCTATACCCCATTCGTTAGCCTATTATGTAGGGGCGTTTTCGTTCGAAAAACCTCATTTGTCAGTAGGGATTTTGGGCTGAGAGGGGTGTAAAGAATTAACCCCTCAAAAGAAATGGACCCCAGCCACAATCCCACATTAGGGCAGGGGTGGGCATTTCCAGTCCTCAAGGGCCACCAACAGGTCAGGGTTACAGGATATCCCTGCTTCAGCACAGGTGGCTCAATTCATGACTCAGTTGATTGAGCCACTTGTGCTGAAGCAAAGACTGATTGAGCCCCCTGTGCGGAAGCAGGAATATCCTGAAACCATTTCTAATCGAAGAGCCCTTGAGGACTGGAGTTGGCCAATTAATGAGCCACCAGCGCTGAAGCAGGTACATCCTGAAAGCTGAACTCGCTGGTGGCTCTTGAGGACTAGAGTTGGCCACACACCATACCCCCTCCCCCCCTCCCCCCGCCCCTTTCTAGCACTTAAAACTCTGTGTATTCCCCTTTCATCCCGTAGGCCTCCTCGCTCTCCGGATACATGCGCACGATGTTTGAGAAAGTTTTCCTGGTTCAGGTCAATGGTAAGCGATGTTCTGTTCTTCTACTGACATGATCTGGAACACGGAACGGTTGTGTCCATGTTCCTGACCACGCTACACTGCACACTCCCGATGAGGTCCAGATGAAATTTCTGATGAACGGTTTATCTTACAGTGGGGCTGAGCGTAGGCGTGACTTTACCAGCGTTACCTAACGTACAACTCGTTCACCCAGTCGTGGATATGAAGGACGTAAGTAGCCACCGCCATGGAACTGATGTCATTGAATATAAAAAAATGATGCCTCTATAATAAGGTGACCGGACGTCTCGGTTTTTCTGGGATTGTCCCGTTTTTTGGGCTTGTATCCCAGTGTTCCGGCCGACTTTTTCAAAAGTCCCAAAACGTACCGTTTTTTACGCCCCAATCGCAAATGCGCTGTCAGCAAGAGCCGATCCTGCATGTGCGCAACTACACATGCTCGATTGGTGTGAACCACTCATGCGTGGGCGGCTGGCTCTGGCCGTTCACACATGTGCAGTCGGCACGGGGTTGTTCGCGCATGCGCGGAAATTGTCCTGGTTTTAACTGCAGAAAAATGGTCACCCTATATCCATAATCTATATCCATGGTTCCCAACTCCCATCCTCAAGAACGCCCCCATCAGGTCGGGTATTAAGGATGTCCCTGCGTCACAGAGGGTGAGTCAAAATGACTGAGCCACAGTTGCTAAACCCGGGACATCCTTACAACCCATCCTATTGAGGGTTCTTGAGGACAGACGCTGGTAACCCCTGCTCTAGATGATGACATGAAGACAGGTTGGAAGGACACATACACAGCCCCTGAAGAGGGTATTCGTACGGGCAGCTTCGGTCCATGAGCGCATGGGAATAACCAACCCGTTTCTTGCAGGATTACGCCGTCATGTCATGTGATCTTCAATACAACGAGTGACCGGTGACGCCATCTCATGAAACCGTAACGCACTACCTGACCTCAAAGTGGTCAATGCCGAGGGGCAGCCTGCCAGATCATGGGAACGCGACACTGCGCCATACTCTTGTATTAAAGGGATAATAAAATGTTATGGAATACCCCACTGGCTCTTATTTTATTGTATTGAGGTCTGAAATACTCTTTTATGATATTTAATTTCCGCCTGCACCTGACCGGGGCTCGTAATAATGCATCATTCTCTTTACCTATAAAAAATAAACATGTAACGCTTGTTTAGTACCATGGGGACCATACTCTATCCGGATGTATACTGCATCCAAACACGAAGCGCCACTTTACCTTTTGTTTCAACACTGCCCCTTTTTCCCTCTAGATTGTAAGCTCTTAGGACCAGGCCCCTCTTCTGTGTCTGATTGCGCTCGTTTGTTCTTATTTGTATGTCATTCAGTTTACGTAATTCTGTACCCCTATTGTACCACACTACAGAGCATGTTGGCGCTTTACAAATACACGCTGATAATAATACCAATCTATACACGATACCCCAACAGTACAGGAGTTCCTCCCGCTGCTCTCTTTTGCCTTGCGGAAGCCAAATAGAGAGCTATATCCACGTGATGCCACGTGAAGAATGCGTTGCTAACCACAGCACCGGCAGTGACCACGTCAGCCCAGGATAAGGACACAGGTGCTCAGCACCTGGCTCTAAACAGAACTAAGACCCAAGTTACCCAGCAGATAGGAACCGATAATCCAGCAGCTCAAACAAACCTTTATTGTACGGCTTCATTATGAGCAGGAATTCACGGGCCGCTCACCTGAGCTAATTATGATATAGGGTTTCTCATGGGATAAAACCTTATTGTTTGGTTCATGGTATAGTTATAAGCCCTGCCACTAAGAGGAATCAGTCAGGCAGGTACAACACAATGGCGGGCATCAGACTTCAGGAGATGGATCCCAAGCGTGCTTAGAAGATACCCTTTCAACCGCTACTCCTGGGGTCCAAAATTTTAAAATGATCAGTATTATTGCGGAAAACACTTTGTTGTTCAATAAGAAATAGCAAATGAACACAGAGCTGCACCAAAATACAGGTTGTCACCTCAACCAGTTTCAATCTAACTCTGGTGTTGGGGCGTAAAGGGACATAGGCCCTTATCCTATAAACCGTGAAAGCCCCAATCTATCGCTATCGCATGTTTACCAGAAAAAAAAGGGTCAGAACGGGACCCCAGGGGGCTGGTATCTGCCACGTAATGACCAGTTCCTTAACCATTAGACCACTTCTGGACAACTGATTTTCTGGAACTATGACCTACCTAAAATAACAAGCCCGGGGATACACAAATGCAATGAGGAAGTATTGAGGTGTGAAATGCGTAGGGATTACGTAGAGACGCTCTGCTTCTGGATACTGTAGAGACTGATGTGGCTAGGTGGAGACGCAGTCCATTTCGCCGGCTACCCGCGACTGGGGGGACTTTGGAAAACATCCATTCTCGGAGCTCAAGTAGTTTTGCTGAATTGTAAGGGTGGATGTTATCCTTTTATGTCACGTACATGTATTTTATACTTACCTCGGTGCACTTCGGTTTCTCCCGTTCTCTTACAAAAACAAGGTTAACCAATCATTGCATGGTCACCATACGCCCCCAACATTTCAAAGCCATGAAGTCAGCATAATGGTAAAAGTCTGACCATTTGTAACATGCGGGACATAACCGGGATATGAGGCAATACAGTACATTAGCACAATAACTTTAAGAAGGTATACTAATCTTGGTGTAACCATGTCCGGCTCAAGCAGTGATCAGCTAAATGCTTGGCAAACAGAAGAAATCGTCTGGCATCGGATGCTTAATAGCTCTTAGTTGCACAATAATCAGAATCCATCGAGTGCCTGGTTTCCGTAGCACCCCCCCGTAGTTATATAAGTCGGAGCAGAGCAGGCGCAGGTAATCCGGACATTCTGCAGACACTGTGCATGGTGAGCAGCAAAGAGAGATGTGGGGGAATGCGAACGAAAGGAGGGTCTCAATATATCGGAGAGGGTAGTAAGAGGGATCAGGCGAGAGAGTACGAAAAAGACGAGAGCGTTCTGAAGACCAGGGGGGTCAACTCCAGTCCTCAAGACCCCCCAACTGTCAGGCTTTAAGGATATTTTAGCTTGAGCACAGGTGGCTCAATCAGTCCCTGCTTCAACACAGGTGGCTCAATCAGGGCCTGATTGAGCCACCTGTGCTGAAGCTGAGTTATCCTTTAAATCTGACATGTTGGGAGGTCTTGAGGACTGGAGTTGAGCACCACTGCGGTAGATCACGGTGAGTACCACTGATAGTACAGAAGGTCTAAGGCAGTGGCTCAGTCAAAGACACCTGTGCTGAAGCAGGGACGGATTGTGTCACCTGTGCTGATGCAAGGATATCCCTAAAACTTGACCTGTTGGGGGGTCTTGAGGACTGGAGTTGAGCACCCCTTAGTGTAAGGAAGATCTACAATACATGAAGCCTTTACACCTTCAGGTGCGGTGGGAGAGAGGAGGTCAGTGGAAAAAGAGGAAACAAGCACAATAGTGAATGGAATCTCCAATTATGACCTGAAGCGTAAGAAATAGTCGCAGATAGGAATTGCATTCCCGGATGTACTACCTGCGGCTGCAGATGACTGGAATTAACGGTAGGAAGCAGTGGGGAGCAGAGGCAGCGTGCTCCTGTCCTGAGATGGTCTCATTCCATGCATCATGTAACCAGACTGACCGCGGGCGTTCTTGCAGGTTCCATGATGAGGAGCATGTCTTGGCTTGGGAACCTGGTGCTATTCTCGGCTCTCCTGACGCTGTCTCGGAGCCTCGACCCCGGGGTATTCCTTCAGCTAGACGGCTGCGCGTTACAAAATGGTAAGGAGAACAAAGTGCCGGCAGGCTGGGCACAAGGACGGGGACAGCTGCTCATGCAAAGTGTCCCAATTCTGACTTGTATCTACACGGCTAGTTTTATTGGCATTACCCGGAAATGTTAAAGGGCTACGACAGATGTCATTAAGGCAAAGGTTCTCAACTCTAGTCCTCAAGCTCTCCCCCCCGCCACCCCCCCCCCCCTCCCCCTCCCCCTCCCCAACAGGTCAGGTTTTAAGGATATCCCTGCTTCAGCACAGATGGTGCAGCCGAAGACTGAGCCACCTGTGCTGAAGCAGGGGCTGATTGAGCCACCTGTGCTGAAGCAGGGATATCCTGACCACCTAACCTGTTGGGGGGGGGGATTAAGGACTGGAGTTGAGAACACCAGGATTAACAGACAGGAAAGGAAGTATGGACACTTGTAGCGATACTGGAAGGCACACAGGAGCATAGCTGCTAAGCAGTGGAATGCTCTAAGTAAGGCACCCATCACTTAGCAGTATTTAGTAAACATGGCCCATAATGAGGAAAGACTTGCATAGCATTTACTACAGACTTGCTAAATGATTTCATTACTTTGGGGCGAAATTGTGATAGAGGCATTTGGAGAAACTGTAAATAACTGAAATTAACCTTCCGCTCCTCTTAGATAGTTTACAAATTGATTTATATTTTAAATACTTAGGTGCATAGGGAAAGAAAACCACGAATCATAGAACAACTTGTTGTATGAGGTAAAGCTCACACTAGGTCCCTCTAAATTGCACTCAATGTCCATAATAGTGTTTGTTTTAGTATGATGGAATCACCTAGAATCAATTATTCCTATAGAACAAGATCTCGAATCCACCTTATATGTACTGTACAACTGACTAGGAAAGGAAACGTTCCAAAAATAATAAAGTTTTATTAATTTAAACCACGACAACTGTGATATATTTACAGTGATGGTTAAAATAAGATTACAATCCCCAAAAAGAGGAGCCTCTCGAAACTGTTGACCACTAATATTAGTCCCAAAAATAATTGATATGGGTCAAGCAATTAAGAATGGTATCTTTAATCATTACAGCAGGATCTCTATTATACTTAGCAGTTAATGTGTTATTAATAATAATGTCCTGGTGGGTAAGGGTGTGTGATCAGTTGGTACTTATTAGTGGTTCCAAGTGATACAGATGTATAACCAGTCAACATTGTTTATATAGATCCAAAACAGTTATAATGAATAAATTCTGAATCTCCCAGTAAATGGTTTAAAGACACACCCTGTATAAATCGGCAGGCGACTACTCCTTATATACACCCCTGCAGCGTTATTAATGCTTGGCAGAATAGTAACACAGGGTTAATATGTAGTTTAATAACACCATCAGTAAGTTACATGCTGGGGTCCACTATATTCAGAAGTAGCACTGTGAACTCATACAAATCCATCCTATTTTGCCATTGCTGCTCTCGGTAGATATTCAAAGTTGAGCAGCACGTTTAATTGTCAGGACAGTAACATAGTAACAGGATCAACCCTGTTGCCATAAATATTCAAAATAAGCATTTATCCTTGGGCAGTATACTCAAATCGGAAAGAGGGTAACAAAGTAGCCAGTTACAGCAAATCAATATACAAGTGCCAGAGCACCGGTGGCTACATTTAGCATACTTTGTATCAACTCGCTCAACAAAATAACCTGCATTCACTTGATTGTAGCAAGGCAAGTCCACTCTAGTTGAAACAAATTTCTGCTCTGAAAAAACGCTACTGTTTTGGGAGTTTGTAATCTTATTTTAACCATCACTGTAAATATATCACAAGCGTCGTAGTTTGGATTAATAAAACCTTATTATTTTTTGAACGTTTCCTTTCCTAGTCAGTGGTACAGTACATATAAGGTGTATTGGAGATCTGGTTCTATAGAAATAATTGATTCCAGATGATTCCATCATATTCAAACAAACACTATTATGTACTTTAAGTGCAATTTAGAGGGACCTAGTGTGAGAGCTGTACCTCATACAACAAGTTGTTATATGATTTGGATAAACTGTCCTGAAAATCAAACTAAAAAAAAAAATGCAACCTGCTGTATATTTAATGGGCAATGAAATGTGTTCAAGTTGGCAATAGCTTTGGGACATACCTAAAAAACATCACGTGTAAGCACATTCCATCGTCTCAGATAGGTCTGCGAACCTGCCCCTCCCCATTATCTCTTCGCATACAGTCCTTTCACTGCAGCCAGGGATTGTGGGTAGAGACATGCAAATGAGCACACAGTGTCACCTTTTGCTTCTTACCCATTTTAACATGGACACCCTATATAAGCTTCTGCCTGCCGCATTACACAGCTTTTCAGTACAACCTGGGATAAAGAAGTGTAGAGCCGGTAACCCTATCAGAATTAGCATAATTTGAACATGCAAATGAGTAAACTGAACAGCATCACTATACACTGCCACCTACCTCTTAAAGGCAGTATTACAACTCATTCATAAAGATGAGTGCTCATGTAACGGATACTCAGTGGCATTTACACTGATTATACAGCCAAGCCCCAATCCAGATGCCTGTAAAGGGATTCCATTCCAGGTAAGATCAGCACGGTTTAGTGATGCAAGAATGAGCTTTAACGTGAGATTAACTCATTATCTGACGCTTTGCAGTGGTGACAGACATTCTGACAAATGATGACATCATAAAGATACCGAAAACGTTACCGTCTCCTAAAAAAGAAAAGGGCAAAAAGAGTCAATTTATGGGCCTATCACAGTAAGTACGCACATTCTGACAGCCACTGATACCTTACACAGGTAAGGGCATTCCTTAAAGCTGCAGTTCAGTACAGACGCAGTACAGGCTCAGTGAGTACAGACACTGACTGGCACTGAGTTTGAAGCAAGTCACTTTATCTCCCTGTGCCTCAGTCACCAAAAACATAGATTGTAAGCTCCACGGGGCAGGGATTGTGTCTGCAACATGTCTCTGTAAAGAGCTACGTAAAAACTAGCAGCGCTATACAAGAACAAACAATTATTCTTATTATATATTATGTGTGGGGTTTTTTTTGCAACTTAAATTTTATTTCCAATTCGTTCGGGCAGAATACAAATTCATTACATAATTACATTACATATATTAGATATACATCTGTATCCTACTGCCTTCATAGGGCAGAATCAGTGAGTATAGAACACAACAACTTGGGGGAGGGATGGGGACGGTAAGGCATGGAAAGGTAAGGGTGACCTCTATTCAAATCTTGTTCATCTAAAGCTCGTTAGCTCGCTCCTTCGGTCATTCGTTTTCTTAGGACTGTGCGGCCCCAGTACTGCCTGTTTTTTTTAAATAAATTAGTTCTGTATTATGAGAAAATACTTGTAGCATTTAAAAAAATTAAAACAAAACCATTTTATAGAATTTTTTTTAATGTATTCTAATGTAACAGGCATTTTTGTTCCTATAGCAACTATTTACAAAGTCACATCCTCTTCCCCTTCTGAAACAGCATCACCTTTTTTGAGCCCCGCCCTCTCTAGCAGTGAACTAATTGAATCTAGTGCCGGCCTGGTCACATGATCTTCCTCACAGAACTTTGGCTGTCAGCGCAGCAGAAGAGGGCCCAAGATGCTTTTAGTGAACCCCTGAGCCGAATCTTCAGCGATCGATTACAGGAGAACCGATCAATCAGCAACTTAGCTAATCACTTGGCAGTGTGCAGATGTATTGATGCACATATTGAAGAAGAAAACAATATTTAAAAAAAACCGACAGCTTAAACTGCAGCTTTAATAGCAAACTCAATGAATAATAATATCACTATCCAATTACATCCTAATTATCTGGATTACACCATACTGTATGTTTGGAGAGAAATACCCCTGACATATAGTGTCACTTTCTGCCACATTGGTCTTTGCGCGTGGTGTGTATGCGGCCCCCGCACATATGTCCACTTCTCGCGGCTGACCCGCGAATGCGTCGAGGCCGGGAAAATTGAGTTTTAACGTTGGTTGCAATACTGCGTATTAATGATAGGTGGCGGTAGTGTGTCTTCGAAATCTAAATGCAATGTAACCCTTCTCTTACTCCCGTTCACAGCGCATGTTCCGATACGATACGATACGATATACGTAATGATATGTAATGGTATTTAAATGTAACCCAACACTTATTACCCTAATAACTTCAAATGACTAAAATGTATTTTAAAATCTGAAATAGTTTTTTATTAGATTACAATAAATGACTTTATGAAAAGTACAATAATTCACATTTCCGCGCTCTTCGCCTAAATGTACAATCCTCTCCCGCCGGCGTCTTTCCCTGGGGGTGGCCGGCTATGGGAGATGTTCACCTGTAAAAAGAGAAAGTTGTATATTAATAATCGAGAAGAAATACAGCGGTGTGATGCCACGCACAAAGGTTATGACACAGATTGCGTAAATGCATAGTGTTTGTTAATATAGTGTGACACTGTTGTATAGTACATGTTATCTTCTCCCTGGACACCTGCTCAGAATTATCTTTAACTGTGCATGCAATGTCTTGTATATAATGTATACCCTGCTCATTATGTAACTGTATTTGTAAACACGTATTATTTGTCTTAACTCTTTGCCCAGGAAATACTTGAAAACGAGAGGTAACTCTCAATGTATTACTTCCTGGTAAAACATTTTTATAAATAAATAAAGTATTGTACTGTAACATTCAGAGTATCATAGGCAAAGATGCTCAGTGCGCCACCTGCTGGACATATACAGAACTGCAAATAGAAAAGTATTAATTCCATCTGACCACAAACAAGGTCAGCACGGGAATCAGTGCGATGTTCAGTGCAGGGCTCAGCGCGGGACTCAGTGTGGGACTCAACGCAGGGCTCAGCGTGTGGCTCAGTGTATTGTACTCAGCGCGGGGCTCAGCGCGGGGCTCAGCGCGGGGCTCAGCGTGGGACTCAGCGCGGGGCTCAGCGCGGAACTCAGCGCGGGGCTCAGTGTGGGACTCAACGCAGGGCTCAGCGTGTGGCTCAGTGTGGGACTCAGCGCGGGGCTCAGCGCAGGGCTCAGCGCGGGGCTCAGCGTGGGACTCAGCGCGGGGCTCAGCGCGGAACTCAGCGCAGGGCTCAGTGTGGGACTCAGCACAGGGCTCAGCGCAGGGCTCAGCGCGGGGCTCAGAGCGGGGCTCAGTGTGGGACTCAGCACGGGGCTCAGCGCGGGACTTAGCGTAGGGCTCAGCGCAGGGCTCAGCGCGGGGCTCAGAGCGGGGCTCAGTGTGGGACTCAGCACGGGGCTCAGCGCGGGACTCAGTGCAGGGCTCAGCGCAGGGCTCAGCGTGGGACTCAGCGTGGGGCTCAGCGCGGAACTCAGCGCGGGGCTCAGTGTGGGACTCAACGCAGGGCTCAGCGTGTGGCTCAGTGTGGGACTCAGCGCGGGGCTCAGCGCAGGGCTCAGCGCGGGGCTCAGCGTGGGACTCAGCACAGGGCTCAGCGCAGGGCTCAGCGCGGGACTCAGAGCGGGGCTCAGTGTGGGACTCAGCACGGGGCTCAGCGCGGGACTTAGCGCAGGGCTCAGTGCAGGGCTCAGCGCGGGGCTCAGAGCGGGGCTCAGTGTGGGACTCAGCACTGGGCTCAGCGCAGGACTCAGTGCAGGGCTCAGCGCAGGGCTCAGCGCGGGGCTCAGCACGGGGCTCAGCACGGGGCTCAACGCGGGACTCAGCGTAGGGCTCAGAGCGGGGCTCAGTGTAGGACTCAGCGCGGGGCTCAGTGTAGGACTCAGCACGGGGCTCTGCGTAGGGCTCAGCGCAGGGCTCAGCGTAGGGCTCAGCGTGGGGCTCAGCGCATGGCTCAGCGCAGGGCTCAGTGTGGGACTCAGCACAGGGCTCAGCGCAGGGCTCAGCGCGGGGCTCAGAGCGGGGCTCAGCGTGGGACTCAGCACAAAGCTCAGCGCGGGACTCAGCGCAGGGCTCAGCGCGGGGCTCAGCGCGGGACTCAGCGCAGGGCTCAGCGCGGGGCTCAGAGCGGGGCTCAGTGTGGGACTCAGCACGGGGCTCAGTGCGGGACTTAGCGCAGGGCTCAGCGCAGGGCTCAGAACGGGGCTCAGCACGGGGCTCAGCGCGGGGCTCAACGCGGGACTCAGCATAGGGCTCAGAGCGGGGCTCAGTGTAGGACTCAGCGCGGGGCTCAGCGCGGGGCTCAGCGCAGGGCTCAGTGTGGGACTCAGCACAGGGCTCAGCGCAGGGCTCAGCGCGGAGCTCAGAGCGGGGCTCAGCGTGGGACTCAGCGCGGGGCTCAGCGCGGAACTCAGCGCGGGGCTCAGTGTGGGACTCAACGCAGGGCTCAGCGTGTGGCTCAGTGTGGGACTCAGCGCGGGGCTCAGCGCAGGGCTCAGCGCGGGGCTCAGCGTGGGACTCAGTGCGGGGCTCAGCGCGGAACTCAGCGCAGGGCTCAGTGTGGGACTCAGCACAGGGCTCAGCGCAGGGCTCAGCGCGGGGCTCAGAGCGGGGCTCAGTGTGGGACTCAGCACGGGGCTCAGCGCGGGACTTAGCGTAGGGCTCAGCGCAGGGCTCAGCGCGGGACTCAGAGCGGGGCTCAATGTGGGACTCAGCACGGGGCTCAGTGTGGGACTCAGCACAGGGCTCAGCGCAGGGCTCAGCGCGGGGCTCAGAGCGGGGCTCAGTGTGGGACTCAGCACGGGGCTCAGCGCGGGACTTAGCGTAGGGCTCAGCGCAGGGCTCAGCGCGGGGCTCAGAGCGGGGCTCAGTGTGGGACTCAGCACGGGGCTCAGCGCGGGACTCAGTGCAGGGCTCAGCGCAGGGCTCAGCGTGGGACTCAGCGCGGGGCTCAGCGCAGGGCTCAGCGCGGGGCTCAGCGTGGGACTCAGCGCGGGGCTCAGCGCGGAACTCAGCGCAGGGCTCAGTGTGGGACTCAGCACAGGGCTCAGCGCAGGGCTCAGCGCGGGGCTCAGAGCGGGGCTCAGTGTGGGACTCAGCACGGGGCTCAGCGCGGGACTTAGCGTAGGGCTCAGCGCAGGGCTCAGCGCGGGGCTCAGAGCGGGGCTCAGTGTGGGACTCAGCACGGGGCTCAGCGCGGGACTCAGTGCAGGGCTCAGCGCAGGGCTCAGCGTGGGACTCAGCGTGGGGCTCAGCGCGGAACTCAGCGCGGGGCTCAGTGTGGGACTCAACGCAGGGCTCAGCGTGTGGCTCAGTGTGGGACTCAGCGCGGGGCTCAGCGCAGGGCTCAGCGCGGGGCTCAGCGTGGGACTCAGCACAGGGCTCAGCGCAGGGCTCAGCGCGGGACTCAGAGCGGGGCTCAGTGTGGGACTCAGCACGGGGCTCAGCGCGGGACTTAGCGCAGGGCTCAGTGCAGGGCTCAGCGCGGGGCTCAGAGCGGGGCTCAGTGTGGGACTCAGCACTGGGCTCAGCGCAGGACTCAGTGCAGGGCTCAGCGCAGGGCTCAGCGCGGGGCTCAGCACGGGGCTCAGCACGGGGCTCAACGCGGGACTCAGCGTAGGGCTCAGAGCGGGGCTCAGTGTAGGACTCAGCGCGGGGCTCAGTGTAGGACTCAGCACGGGGCTCTGCGTAGGGCTCAGCGCAGGGCTCAGCGTAGGGCTCAGCGTGGGGCTCAGCGCATGGCTCAGCGCAGGGCTCAGTGTGGGACTCAGCACAGGGCTCAGCGCAGGGCTCAGCGCGGGGCTCAGAGCGGGGCTCAGCGTGGGACTCAGCACAAAGCTCAGCGCGGGACTCAGCGCAGGGCTCAGCGCGGGGCTCAGCGCGGGACTCAGCGCAGGGCTCAGCGCGGGGCTCAGAGCGGGGCTCAGTGTGGGACTCAGCACGGGGCTCAGTGCGGGACTTAGCGCAGGGCTCAGCGCAGGGCTCAGAACGGGGCTCAGCACGGGGCTCAGCGCGGGGCTCAACGCGGGACTCAGCATAGGGCTCAGAGCGGGGCTCAGTGTAGGACTCAGCGCGGGGCTCAGCGCGGGGCTCAGCGCAGGGCTCAGTGTGGGACTCAGCACAGGGCTCAGCGCAGGGCTCAGCGCGGAGCTCAGAGCGGGGCTCAGCGTGGGACTCAGCGCGGGGCTCAGCGCGGAACTCAGCGCGGGGCTCAGTGTGGGACTCAACGCAGGGCTCAGCGTGTGGCTCAGTGTGGGACTCAGCGCGGGGCTCAGCGCAGGGCTCAGCGCGGGGCTCAGCGTGGGACTCAGTGCGGGGCTCAGCGCGGAACTCAGCGCAGGGCTCAGTGTGGGACTCAGCACAGGGCTCAGCGCAGGGCTCAGAGCGGGGCTCAGAGCGGGGCTCAGTGTGGGACTCAGCACGGGGCTCAGCGCGGGACTTAGCGTAGGGCTCAGCGCAGGGCTCAGCGCGGGACTCAGAGCGGGGCTCAATGTGGGACTCAGCACGGGGCTCAGCGCGGGACTTAGCGCAGGGCTCAGTGCAGGGCTCAGCGCAGGGCTCAGTGCAGGGCTCAGAGCGGGGCTCAGTGTGGGACTCAGCACTGGGCTCAGCGCGGGACTCAGTGCAGGGCTCAGCGCAGGGCTCAGCGCGGGGCTCAGCACGGGGCTCAGCACGGGGCTCAACGCGGGACTCAGCGTAGGGCTCAGAGCGGGGCTCAGTGTAGGACTCAGCGCGGGGCTCAGTGTAGGACTCAGCACGGGGCTCTGCGTAGGGCTCAGCGCAGGGCTCAGCGTAGGGCTCAGCGCGGGGCTCAGCGCATGGCTCAGCGCAGGGCTCAGTGTGGGACTCAGCACAGGGCTCAGCGCGGGGCTCAGAGCGGGGCTCAGCGTGGGACTCAGCACAAAGCTCAGCGCGGGACTCAGCGCAGGGCTCAGCGCGGGGCTCAGCGCGGGACTCAGCACAGGGCTCAGCGCGGGGCTCAGAGCGGGGCTCAGTGTGGGACTCAGCACGGGGCTCAGTGCGGGACTTAGCGCAGGGCTCAGCGCAGGGCTCAGAACGGGGCTCAGCGCGGGGCTCAACGCGGGACTCAGCATAGGGCTCAGAGCGGGGCTCAGTGTGGGACTCAGCACAGGGCTCAGCGCAGGGCTCAGCGCGGAGCTCAGAGCGGGGCTCAGCGTGGGACTCAGCACGGGGCTCAGCGCGGGACTCAGCGCAGGGCTCAGCGCGGGGCTCAGTGCAGGGCTCAGCACAGGGCTCAGCGCAGAGCTCAGTGCGGGGCTCAGTGCAGGTCTCAGCACGGGGCTCAGTGCAGGGCTCAGCACAGGGCTCAGCGCAGAGCTCAGTGCGGGGCTCAGTGCAGGGCTCAGCACGGGGCTCAGCGCGGGGCTCAGCGCGGGACTCAGCGCAGGGCTCAGCGCGGGGCTCAGCACGGGGCTCAGCGCAGAGCCCTGCGCGGGGCTCAGCGCGGGGCTCAGCACGGGGCTCAGCGCGGGGCTCAGCACGGGGCTCAGCGCGGGGCTCAGCACGGGACTCGGCACGGGGCTCGGCGCGGGACTCAGTGTGGGACTCAGCACGGGGCTCAGTGTGGGACTCAGCGCGGGGCTCAGCGTGGGGCTCAGCGCAGGGCTCAGTGTGGGACTCAGCACGGGGCTCAGCACGGGGCTCAGCGTAGGGCTCAGCGCGGGACTCAGCGCAGGGCTCAGCGCGGGGCTCAGCGCGGGACTCAGCGCAGGGCTCAGCGTGGGGCTCAGCGCGGGGCTCAGCGCAGGGCTCAGCGTAGGGCTCAGAGCAGGGCTCAGCGCGGGGCTCAGCGTGGGGCTCAGCGCGGGGCTCAGCCCGGGACTCAGTGCAGAGCTCAGCGTGGGGCTCAGCGCGGGGCTCAGAGCGGGGCTCAGCGTGGGACTCAGTGTGGGGCTCAGCGCGGGGCTCAGCGTGGGACTCAGCACAGGGCTCAGCGCGGGGTTCAGCGTAGGGCTCAGCGCAGGGCTCAGCGCGGGGCTCAGTGCGGGGCTCAGCACGGGACTCAGCGCAGGGCTCAGTGCGGGGCTCAATGCGGGACTCAGCGCGGGACTCAGCGTGGGACTCAGCGCAGGGCTCAGCGCAGGGCTCAGCGCAGGGCTCAGAGCGGGAATCAGCATAGGGCTCAGAGCTGGACTCAGTGTAGGACTCAGCGCGGGGCTCAGTGTAGGACTCAGCACGGGGCTCAGCGTTGGGCTCAGCGCAGGGCTCAGCGTAGGGCTCAGCGCGGGGCTCAGCGCATGGCTCAGCGCAGGGCTCAGTGTGGGACTCAGCATAGGGCTCAGCGCAGGGCTCAGCACAGGGCTCAGAGCGGGGCTCAGCGTGGGACTCAGCACGGGGCTCAGCACGGGACTCAGCGCAGGGCTCAGCACGGGGCTCAGCGCAGAGCTCAGTGCGGGGCTCAGCGCGGGGCTCAGCGCGGGGCTCAGCGCAGGGCTCAGCGCGGGGCTCAGCGCGGGGCTCTGCACGGGGCTCAGCGCGGGGCTCAGCACGGGACTCGGCACGGGGCTCGGCGCGGGACTCAGTGTGGGACTCAGCACGGGGCTCAGTGTGGGACTCAGCGCGGGGCTCAGCGTGGGGCTCAGCGCAGGGCTCAGCGTGGGGCTCAGCGCAGGGCTCAGTGTGGGACTCAGCACGGGGCTCAGCACGGGGCTCAGCGTAGGGCTCAGTGCGGGACTCAGCGCAGGGCTCAGCGCGGGGCTCAGAGCGGGGCTCAGCGTGGGACTCAGCACGGGGCTCAGCGCGGGACTCAGCGCAGGGCTCAGCGCGGGGCTCAGTGCAGGGCTCAGCACAGGGCTCAGTGCAGAGCTCAGTGCGGGGCTCAGTGTGGGGCTCAGCACGGGGCTCAGCACGGGGCTCAGCACGGGAC
Organism: Ascaphus truei; assembly: GCF_040206685.1. NCBI lineage: Eukaryota > Metazoa > Chordata > Amphibia > Anura > Ascaphidae > Ascaphus > Ascaphus truei. Next base: position 17,606,349 of record NC_134497.1, read on the forward strand.
TCAGCGCGGGACTCAGCGCAGGGCTCAGCGCGGGACTCAGCGCAGGGCTCAGCGCGGGGCTCAGCGCGGGGCTCAGCACGGGGCTCAGCGCAGAGCTCAGCGCGGGGCTCAGCGTGGGGCTCAGCACGGGGCTCAGCGCGGGGCTCAGCACGGGGCTCAGCACGGGACTCGGCACGGGGATCGGCGCGGGACTCAGTGTGGGGCTCAGCGCGGGGCTCAGCGTGGGGCTCAGCGCAGGGCTCAGTGTGGGACTCAGCACGGGGCTCAGTGTGGGACTCAGCGCGGGGCTCAGCGTGGGGCTCAGCGCAGGGCTCAGTGTGGGACTCAGCACGGGGCTCAGCACGGGGCTCAGCGTAGGGCTCAGCGCGGGACTCAGCGCAGGACTCAGCGCGGGGCTCAGCGCGGGACTCAGCGCAGGGCTCAGCGCGGGGCTCAGCGCGGGGCTCAGCGCAGGGCTCAACGTAGGGCTCAGAGCAGGGCTCAGCGCGGGGCTCAGCGCGGGGCTCAGCGCGGGACTCAGCGCAGAGCTCAGCGCGGGGCTCAGCGCGGGGCTCAGCGTGGGGCTCTGCATGGGGCTCAGCATAGGGCTCAGAGCGGGGCTCAGTGTGGGACTCAGTGTGGGGCTCAGCGCGGGGCTCAGCGCGGGACTCAGCACAGGGCTCAGCGCGGGGTTCAATGCAGGACTCAGCGCAGGGCTCAGCGCGGGGCTCAGCGCGGGGCTCAATGCGGGACTCAGCGCGGGGCTCAGCGCGGGACTCAGCGTGGGACTCAGCGCAGGGCTCAGCGCAGGGCTCAGCGCAGGGCTCAGCGCAGGGCTCAGAGCGGGGCTCAGCGCAGGACTCAGTGCATGGCTCAGCGCGGGACTCAGCACAGGGCTCAGCGCGGGGCTCAGCGCGGGGCTCAGCACGGAACTCAGCGCAGGGGTCAGCCCGGGGCTCAGCGCGGTACTCAACGCAGGGTTCAGCGTGGGGCTCAGCGCGGGGCTCAGCGTGGGGTTCAGCGCAGGGCTCAGTGTGGGACTCAGCACGGGGCTCAGCACGGGGCTCAGCGTAGGGCTCAGCGCGGGACTCAGCGCAGGGCTCAGCGCAGGGCTCAGCGCGGGGCTCAGCGCGGGGCTCAGCGCAGGGCTCAGCGTAGGGCTCAGAGCAGGTCTCAGCGCGGGGCTCAGCGCGGGGCTCAGCGCGGGACTCAGTGCAGAGCATAGCGCGGGGCTCAGCGCGGGGCTCAGCGTGGGGCTCTGCATGGGGCTCAGAGCGGGGCTCAGTGTGGGACTCAGTGTGGGGCTCAGCGCGGGGCTCAGCGCGGGACTCAGCACAGGGCTCAGCGCGAGGTTCAATGCAGGACTCAGCGCAGGGCTCAGCGCGGGGCTCAGCGCGGGGCTCAATGCGGGACTCAGCGCGGGGCTCAGAGCGGGACTCAGCGTGGGACTCAGCGCAGGGCTCAGCACAGGGCTCAGCGCAGGGCTCAGGGCAGGGCTCAGAGCAGGGCTCAGCGCAGGGCTCAGAGCGGGGCTCAGCGCGGGACTCAGCGCGGGACTCAGCACGGGGCTCAGCGCGGGGCTCAGCACGGAACTCAGCGCAGGGGTCAGCCCGGGGCTCAGCGCGGGACTCAACGCAGGGTTCAGCGCGGGGCTCAGCGCAGGGCTCAGCGCAGAGCTCAGCATAGGGCTCAGAGCGGGGCTCAGCGTGGGACTCAGTGTGGGACTCAGCGCAGGGCTCAGCGTAGGGCTCAGTGTTGGACTCAGCGCGGGGCTCAGCGCAGGGTACAGTGTAGGGCTCTGAGCGGAACTCAGCGCGGGACTCAGCGTAGGGCTCAGTGCGGGGCTCAGCATTGGGCACAGAGTGCGACCCAGCGCGGGGCTCACCGCAGGGCTCAGCGTGGGGCTCAGAGCGCGACCCAGCATGAGGCTCAGCGCGGAGCTCAGCGAGGGACTCAACGTGGGGCTCAACGTGGGACTCCTCACGGGACCCAGTGTGGGACTCAGCACAGGGCTCAGTGTGGATCAGCGTGGCTCAGTTGCGGCTCAGTGCAGGGCTCAGCGCGAGCTCAGCGTGGGGCTCAGTGTGGGGCTCAGCATTGGGCTCAGAGCGCGACCCAGCATGGGGCTCAGCGCGGAGCTCAGCGCGGGACTCAACGTGGGGCTCAACATGGGACTCCTCACGGGACCCAGTGTGGGACTCAGCACAGGGCTCAGTGTGGGTCAGCGCAGGGGCTCAGCGCTGGGGCTCAGGTCGGGGCTCAGCGTGGGGCCCAGCGTGGGGCTCAGCGCGGGGGCTCAGCGCCGGGGCTCAGGTCGGGGCTCAGTGCCGGGGCTCAGCGTGGGGCTCAGCGTGGCTCAGTTGCGGCTCAGTGCGGGTCAGATGCGGCGCAGCGCAGTTGCGGTGAGGTGAGCAGCGAGGCCCTGGTTGAGGTGCACACTTTTGGGGGCTTATTCCACAGAAATCCTGCTCTGCCTGTAACTCAAAAACAACAATTCCTGCGCTCCTACCAATTGGGGATAAAATATACTAGTGGTCTCATGAGTAAGGGTCATTTAGTTTAAACCCTTTGGCAAGGCGTTACAAACCTGCAGCCACGTCACGGCACGACCAATTTGGAGATAGCATTGGGAGGTCTTCTCCATCCATGGTGCAGTTTATGTTGTTGTATTAAATCTGTGATTGTTTTATAAATATTTCGATGGTAAGAATGGGAATTGGTTATTATAAACGCTCCTCAAATTCTCCCCAAGATCTGATAAGGAGGACAACACTTTCTTTGCCACCCCTTGTATATTAGATTGGAGCCAAGCAAAGCGTTGTATTAACAAAGGAGGGACAGGAAGTAGGGGGTATGATACCTTTTATTGGACCAACAAGTAGTGGATATGTTACAAGCTTTCCAACCTCTCAGGGTCCTTCATCAGGTTTGTTTTTTTATCACTGCCTGTCTCTTTCCTTCACAGAATTCATGTGGATAATTTCCAGTTCACCAAGATCTCTCTGGAGCTCTTACCCGGTACTGGAATCCAGATGTCGGTCACAAGCAATGTAGCAATAAGTGGGAAAAGGTGAGAAGGGTTATACCGCAATAGGAAGCGGGTATTGGGTAATAATAAGAAAGAATCCACAACAGTAGGCAATGTGTTATTTTTCCCCCACAGTTTCCTTGGTGGGAAGACAGAGCTAAAGATGGAAATTAACATATTAACGGCTACAAGTCTCCAGAATGAAAACTCCAGTTGCCCTAAATTTGTGATGGACGATTGCAAGACCAGTCTCATCGATGTTAAAGCCAACCTTCCAAGCGGGTACGTGGCTAACCTAAACCAATCTGAGATTCCTGCCTCACAATATGGAGAACGAACCATGTTGGCCCCCCAAAGACTCCACCAGTCCAGCCCAACGTCGGCTGTGTCACCTTTCCGACAGTGACCTTCTCTGAATCATTCCATTCTATTTCTCTCGCCCCCCCAAAACAGAATCTTGCCAAACGCGATGAATAATTTCCTGGATAAAACACTGAAAACTCTTTTACCCGGGATGGTGAGTTTCACATATAGATATAGACGGTCATGTTGGGGCAACAAGGGGAGCAACAAGGGGAGCAACAATCTGCCCCACATTATGAAAGAAGGAAGGCTTGTAGAAAACGTTCACGTTTGATTTCTTTGATAAATATTTTACTGGTACTGTAGTGAGGACACTTTGATAGATAATATTAGTTCCCTTTCCTTTATATCAGATCATTATTGTAATACATCTCATTGAAGCAAACTGAAACCTTCTTATGCACACGCTGCCGAGAGCAAAACTTTCCGATAGTTCTCTTCCTTTTCTCTGCCACGTCTTCACACATTGCTTCTTAGGCGGAGTCCCCGCTAGCACTGAGCGGTTGGCGTTTGCGGCGGTTACTTACATATATAGATATATGTAAGTTCCCGCTCACGTGGCGCGCGCAGCGCTCGTGCATGGCACACACGCTCACCCGCGATTGGCACTTAGGTAAACAAAAAAACTATACTTACCTGCACGCTCAACTACCCGCAATGCCCCCCCCTCCCTCGCGCGCCCGCTTACAAGCAGGACACCCGGCGCTCATGCTTGGTGCGCTCTACAAGCATTAGCGCGCTCAGCGTAAGCGGGGACTTAGACTTATTCTCCATGTCTCCTTTATTACTGATGGGCTCAGAGAATACCGATTGTTGTTGTTTTTTTCCAGTTATGTCCACCAGTGGATCAAGTACTTTCCACAGTAAATGCAAAGCTATGTATGAAGGACGGTAAGTTTTGCATGGAACCCGGCTCACTCTGCCAAATATACTGTATACTTCCGATCAAAGCAAAAACATCCTTTGATGTCTAAACGTATACAGAAGGGCCCCTGGTATACGGCGGGTTCTGTTCCAGAGGCCCGCCGTATAATGAAAATTGCGGAAAGCGGAACCGGCGATTTTCACTTCTGCGCATGCGCAAACCCACATTTTTGCCGTTCTGCGCATGTGCACCCTATGGTGCGCCCGGCGCACCTACCCGTTCTGCGCATGCGCGAGTTAAAAATAAAGATGGCGGCCCCCTTCTCGGTGCCACCGTATGAGTGGATCGCCGAGAAGCGAAGCACCGAAAAGCGGGGCCCTGGTGTATTTCATATTTGCCTACAAGTTTATTAACGTTTTGAGGGAAAGGCTAAAAGGTCTGTTCTAAACCAGTGTTTCACAACTCCAGTCCTCAAGAGACCCCAGCAGGTCAGGTACTAAGGATATCCCTGCTTCAGCGTAGGTGGCTCAATCAGTGGCTCAGTCATTTTAACCCAAGCCGGGATATCCTTAATTCCTGACCTGTTGGGGTCTGTTGGGGACTGGATTTGGGAATCCCTGCTCTAAAACAGCCAGGTGGTAAAGACCAGAGAACATATACCGGATGCAGCTTTATTAAGAAGTGTAACATACTGATGAATATTGACACGAGGAGAATGGTACCACTTACTCAGCTCTGCGTCCTGTCCTGTGTGACATTTTGTAGTGTTCAAATGAGAGTTGAGCGCATAATGTATGCGATCGGCATAAAAAAGAAAAGAATAAGATATTTGTGAAAAGAATGATCTATTTCAGAGGTGCGCAAACTGGGGGCGGGGGGGTGGCGTTAACAGTGGCCCCACGCTCTTCCCCAAAGCATTTAAACGAAAGGTGGGGAGCTTTGGGGGGGGGGGACCACGCAAGGCCTCTGTACGTATCTTTTACCCTGTCTCCGACGGCGCATCGCCATGGAAACGCGGCATCAAATGACGCTGTGGGGTCACGTGACGTCACATGACCCCACAGCGTCATTTGACGCCGGAGACAAGGTAAGAAGGAGGGGGCGCGAGCAGGGTGGGGGAGCAGGCAGGGGGGCGCAGGGGGAAAAGTTGGCGCACCCCTCATCTATCTGACAGAGTTGAGCAAGTGCTTGAAAATGTGGAAAGGGAAACGCTTTATGGGAATGGAAGGAATAAACTGGGGGGAGAGGGACCAGGGGAGACAGAAGCTCTCAAGGAGAGAAATCAGACTCCTGGTGTGAGATTGATTTTCCGGTTTGTCTGCAGACAGTTTCCCACTTGGAAAATCCGGAAGCCTCCAATACACAGTGTCTCAGCTGCCAACAGTGACGAAAACACACATGGACATCGCATTAAATGTGAGTGAATTGTATGTATGGATGTCTTTATTTATACAGCGCGACCGTGTACTCAGCGCTTTACAAAGACAACACAGAGCAGGGAATTATCAGTACAAAATAAGCGCAGCAAATTCCAATAATACGAAAGGAATTCCCTGACCCAGAGAGCTTACAATCTAAGTGGTATGTTGGGAGACTTACAGAGACAGCTGTTGAGGGAATACGTGCAATACATGGCAGTGCCTGGCCTTGGTGGTGGGAAAGTGCAGTAGATGGCAGTGCCTGGTCTTGATGATGGATACTGTAAGTACAGTAGATGGCAGTGCCTGGCCTTGATGTTGGGTAAGTGCAGTAGCTGGCAGTGCCTGACCTTGATGGTGGGTAAGTTCAGTTGATGTCAGTGCCTGGCCTTGGTGGTGGGTAAGTGCAGTAGGTGGCAGTGCCTGTCCTCAATGGTTGGTAAGAGCGACTGTGAGTGTGGGACAGTTGCCAAGAGTGTGGGCTATTGGGATGCTTCTTTTGCGATGTGAGCTTTAAGGTTTGTGGGTATAAAATCAGATGGGTATTAAATTACATTTCACCATGAATGCAACAGGAGCCTACTGTAAGCAGAAATATCCTATTGCCTATTAAATAAAGAAAGAAAATCTTAGCCAAGAGTAGGATCTTTCAATCCACACTGATATTCAGAATCCTATCCCACAGCCATCCGCTTTGCCAATTTCAGATCACAGTCCAACATGGAGAAAGCGTCATTTATCCCTCTTGGAACTCCACAGACTCCATCAGCGTTCCATCCAACCCCAAAGCCACATCCCTGGTCCTGACAGCGGACTTCCTTGGCTGTGCGTTCACTGCATTGCAGGAGGATGGGGAATTCAACTTCCTTGGTACTGAACACGAGGTAGGAAGCCATCCCGTACACAGCCCTTAATGGCAACCCATGTCCTACACTTCTCGTTCCTTGGCACGCTCACTACTTAGCACACTAGTGTTTCCACGCTTTGCTTATGCGTTGTGGCACGGTATGAAGTTATGTATGCAGAATTACATAGAAGTAGCTGTGTTGGTCCAGTTGGATACTCGGTACTTCGGCATAAGGTGGTACCTTTTTTATTTGAACTAACAATTGGTATTTTAGGACAAGCCGTCGAGAGTTGTCCTCTCTTCCTCGGGTGTGCAGAACTGTAACATTGGTCCACAAGATGGTGCTATGTGCCAGTCTATCCCCAGGCCGGAGGAGTCACGGTGTCACCATTACACTTTGCATGCCCGCGGACACTCGCTGTAATTGCCGCGTTGGACTTTCCTACCGACACCCACCATTGTGAAGCATGGTATCGGCTTTGTACTTCCTCAGCCACATTAACTGCGCTATTCTCTGCTTCTAACGCCGAGCAACGGGCAAACAATAAGCAGCAGGAACGAGAGTTACTTGTGTCACCCCCAGAGGGGTTAATGCCAACTGGAGTTCACTTATAGTAACTATGTAACTCTTACAGTAACTATGTAACTATGTAACTCTTACAGTAACTAACATGTCCCCTGATCTTCATTCACTTTGATTTGGGATCTTTGAGAACTGCAGTATTTTGTCTAGTTTCTCATGTATTAATATTGTGAATGAAGCCATGGTTATGACAGGGCAGAGTCGACTATTTGGTTGGGGCCATCTCGCCGCGACCATATCTGCGCTGGACGCGTTGCCAAGGTAAAATCATTTAATTTAGTGGTCAGGGAAGAGGGTTAAAGATAGGGGTATTAGGGTAAGGGATTAGGTTTTTAGGATATGGGATTAGGGTAAACGGTAAGGGTGAGGGCTTTAATGGCAAGGGATTAGGGTGAGGGGTTAAGGTTTTTAGGGTAGGGGGTAGCGCTAGTTTTAGGGGCTAAGATTAGGAAGTTTTAGGGTAAGGGGTAAATTTAGGGATTTATGTTGGCGGCGAATCGACCGGCGGCGGAGATTCAAGAACAATCCAGTAAGTAGATAAAATGACGCGTGCAATCAATTAGTATTAACGGAAAGATTTATAGAGAGGGCACCAAGTTTAAAAGAAGAGGAACAAGAGAGAGAGCGATGAATATAGTACGTACAAGAACGTAGGTGGTTTTGAGGAGTAATTCTTTGCCATGGAAATGACATCAAACTTGACCAAAGCCAAGAAGGACCATTGGTTTGTGTTACATAGCAAGTCATTGGTCACTAGTACGATGGACACATATCAGCATCCAAGAGCATCAACCAATGAAGTCTAAACAACTGCCATCGAAAACCAATAAACCCCACAGATAAGTTGGCTAACAGCATGTTTCCTTTTTCCTCAGCTGGCAGAAGTGGGAGTTATGTCGCTGTCCGTGCTGAGCGAGCTCCTTCCGGAGGTAGGGCACTCGTGTGCTTGTGGGGCTTCTTGAAGACACTTTTTCACTTTTTAGTGGTAAATCCTTGGGGTTTAAATGGAAACCATCTAAAATGCAGTGAGAAAAGAGAAAGACACCCCCCCCTTTTATTTTGACACCCAAACATTCCCACCATCGCAGCGAATATAATAATAAAGTAGTTTTCCATCGCTCGTTATCCAAAATCTAGGTTATAATCAGCATCCCATAAAGGTAACTGACGCAAGGCGTGACTAAGGCTGTTTCCACGCTGCCGCTGACCGCGCTCATGCTTCAGAGTGGTGACGTCACCAGCTCTCCAAGCATGAGCGCTCGGCCGTCCGACATATTATTTTTCAAGCGCGAGCGGGGGGTGGGAGGGGCCGTAGCCGGGGGGCGAGGCTGAGCAATGACTAGCGCTGATTGATTGAGGAGGTCATGTGACCCTTGAGCACTCCTGGAAGACAATTTCATCTGTCTCACCAAGCGCCTAGCACCCCGCGAGTGTACGGATACCAGCGTGCGCACGCCACGTGACATTCACATTCACATTCATTGTACTCAACGCGCTAAGTTCCAAGCGCCAAGCCCAATGGAATAGTGGATACAGCCTAACTGTGCACAACCCTCTCCTACAGCTTCCACCGGGGCTGCAGGATTGCAAGATAAATATTTCTGTGAATGAACCAGCCATGGTTACTCTGGACCCTAACAAAGCCTTACTACATCTTTACTCCAGCATGGATGTAACTGCGTCCTCCCCAGACTCAGACTCAGCACCAGAGTCCTTGTTTGTTGTGAATGTGGTAAGCATATGATCATTCTATGTTGTTGAAGTAATAGGTCTTGTGTGTCCTCCTATTTACAGAGGTATATATCACCCACATATAGTTAAAGGTCAAACGTGTGTCTATTCTATGGCAGGTATACACAAGAAAACATCAAGTAAAGCAGGTTAACTAAATGATAATCATCCCAAACCCTTCTGCTTCCTTTGAGACATAAAATCTCTCTCCCTTAAACAGCCTTTTGTATCGAAAAGAAACCTGACAATTGTGTGGTGTCCTGGGGAAACAGAAGACAGACAAAATAATAATGAGACACAATGTATTTCAGCGTCTCTGATACTTTCTTTGTCATGAATGAGATCATGCAGCAGATGTACAGTAAGACAGCAGTCTGGAGCTGCCCAATATGCGACCGCATTACAGACTTTCTCCCGAACCCTCATACCGGGAGGCGCCGGTTCCCTTCTCATACAGTGAAGCTGAGTTACAGAAGCTATGAGTTCACATCACTGATTTCCACTTTCATTTGCAGCATATGAATTTCAGAATCCAATTCTCAGTTGATGGAAAAAAATTGCACACGGTGCTTTCTCTGGACAGGTAGGAGAATGGAATGGGAAGTGTTCAGTATGGGGGAGACAGGTGTGAGAATGGAATGGGCAGTGTTCAGAATGGAGGAGACAGGTGTGAGAATGGAATGGGAAGTGTTCAGTATGGAGGAGACAGGTGTGAGAATGGAATGGGAAGTGTTCAGTATGGGGGAGACAGTTGTGGGAATAGAATGGGAAGTGTTCAGTATGGGGGAGACAGGTGTGAGAATGGAATGGGAAGTGTTCAGTATGGGGGAGACAGGTGTGGGAATAGAATGGGAAGTGTTCAGTATGGGGGAGACAGGTGTGAGAATGGAATGGGAAGTGTTCAGTATGGGGGAGACAGGTGTGAGAATGGAATGGGAAGTGTTCAGTATGGGGGAGACAGGTGTGAGAATGGAATGGGAAGTGTTCAGTATGGGGGAGAGAGGTGTGAGAATGGAATGGGAAGTGTTCAGTATGGGGGAGACAGGTGTGAGAATGGAATGGGAAGTGTTCAGTATGGGGGAGATAGGTGTGAGAATGGAATGGGAAGTGTTAAGTATGGGGGAGACAGGTGTGAGAATGAAATGGGAAGTGTTCAGTATGGGGGAGACAGGTGTGAGAATGGAATGGGCAGGGTTCAGTATGGGGGAGACAGGTGTGAGAATGGAATGGGCAGGGTTCAGTATGGGGGAGACAGGTGTGAGAATGGAATGGGCAGGGTTCAGTATGGGGGAGACAGGTGTGAGAATGGAATGGGCAGGGTTCAGTATGGGGGAGACAGGTGTGAGAATGGAATGGGCAGGGGTCAGTATGGGGGATACAGGTGTGAGAATGGAATGGGCAGGGGTCAGTATGGGGGAGACAGGTGTGAGAATGGAATGGGCAGTGTTCAGTACGGGGGACAGGTGTGAGAATGGAATGGGCAGGGGTCAGTATGGGGGATACAGGTGTGAGAATGGAATGGGCAGGGGTCAGTATGGGGGAGACAGGTGTGAGAATGGAATGAGCAGTGTTCAGTACGGGGGACAGGTGTGAGAATGGAATGGGCAGGGTTCAGTATGCGATACAGGTGTCACTGTATTATCTGATAGATTCAATTTATTGGTGATTTTGTGCAGTCATTAGCCTTCAACATTAATAACAAGACATTGTAAAGTATCAATCAGTGTACAATCAGCAATGTGATTTATTTCAAATCTATTATATCTGTGTAACTCGAGCCGCAAAAGAATATTAATTTTGCTAGCTGTGTACGGCAGCACAGGGAATGTTACGTGACATTGTGTGTAACTGGCCTGCGACACCCTCAGTAAATTATTTGGTGATAAAAGAGATCAGTGTTTTCTTTCTAACTCTTAATATATGTCTGCCGTTCCTAGGACCTTCCTTTCCCTGACTTCCTCCTCTGTGGGCTTCTTTGAAGTAAGTATGTGAAGCTTTTGGAGGTCGAGGGCCCAGAGGGGTTGCGGGTGGATGCAAGTTAACCCCTCGAACAGTTGAGGCTCAAATCAAACCGTTGCCGAAATTCTCCCCTCACTTTAGGTCCTCGACTTGAATGAGTTTATCACGTCTGTGGTTCGAGACGCATACACACCCATAATCAACGGTGAGTGTGTTCCCCATCTCCCCTCCACCACTCGTCATATTCTGCTCATGCAAGGATTGCACAGTACAGAATATTGTATTGGTCTATGTATCCTGATTTTCCCATGTTGATATTGGCAGTTCCTGATTTTCCCATGTTGATATTGGCAGTTCCTGATTTTCCCACGTTGATATTGGCAGTTCCTGATTTTCCCACGTTGATATTGGCAGTTCCTGATTTTCCCATGTTGATATTGGCAGTTCCTGATTTTCCCTCGTTGATATTGGCGGTTCCTGATTTTCCCACGTTGATATTGGCGTTTCCTGGTTTTCCCAGGTTGATATTGGCGGTTCCTGATTTTCCCACGTTGATATTGGCGGTTCCTTGTTTTCCCAGGTTGATATTGGCGGTTTTTGATTTTCCCATGTGTATATTGGCGGTTCCTGATTTTCCCATGTGTATATTGGCGGTTCCTGATTTTCCCATGTTGATATTGGTGGTTCCTTGTTTTCCCAGGTTGATATTCGCGGTTCCTGATTTTCCCATGTTGATATTGGCGGTTCCTGATTTTCCCACGTTGATATTGGCGGTTCCTTGTTTTCCCAGGTTGATATTCGCGGTTTTTGATTTTCCCATGTGTATATTGGCGGTTCCTGATTTTCCCATGTGTACTGTATATTGGCGGTTCCTGATTTTCCCATGTTGATATTGGCGGTTCCTTGTTTTCTCAGGTTAATATTGGCGGTTCCTGATTTTCCCATGTTGATATTGGCGGTTCCTGATTTTCCCACATTGATATTGGCGGTTCCTGATTTTCCCATGTTGATATTGGCGGTTCCTGATTTTCCCATGTTGATATTGGCGGTTCCTGGTTTTCCCATGTTGATATTGGCAGTTCCTGGTTTTCCCATGTTGATCATGGTGTTACTTTTCTGTCTCTCAGCGATCTCCGTTCATTAATTTCTTGTACAGATTGCTGTAGGTTGCACGTGGTTTCATGGTGGCTCCCTTGGCGTCACTCTCTCTGCTATGTATTTCAGGGATGGTGGAGACTGCGATCTCTCTTCCTGACATGATAACCATGTTAAACATCAACTTTGCCAAAGCCCACATTCAACCGGAGAAGGTAAAATGTATTACTGAGTCAAACACAAATCTGTACATTACATATTAACATGATGAACTCATTGGATATTAGTATGAATAATGCCTAGGAAACTTCAAACAATGTTACACTGGAAGCGCTGTCCTTGGGACATGCCATGGAAATAGGAAATACAATAATGAATTGATTTATTACAGGGCATGTACAACACATGGAAAAAACAGTGATAGTGCGCAGCTAATACCGTGATAATAGTGATGAAATTATATTATAATAGAGTGATATATAATATGAGTGAATATATATATGTAAACAATAGTGGTGACCTTATAGGTGTAGCTTCACATTAAGTGCGTCTGCAGCCCTTCTTGAGAGGTGGCTCAGCACCCCGAGGACTAGAAGAACAGAGAAAAGACAAGGCGCACAACACACATAGTGAAATACAGTTTAAATTGTCAGTTTTACTAGAAGATAATAAGTTCTGCGTACATCAATAAATATAAAAACAAGCGTTTGTTAAGTGGGGTTACCACACAAGGGAACAGCGTGGGTCTCCAGTTCCTATCTCCACAGCGGGTGAAGACTGATGAGTCCTGCTGTCCCCTTGTGTGGTAACCCCACTTAACAAACGCTTGTTTTTATATTTATTGATGTACGCAGAACTTATTATCTTCTAGTAAAACTGACAATTTAAACTGTATTTCACTATGTGCATTGTGCGCCTTGTCTTTTCTCTGTTCTTCATGTACAACACAGATTAAACGTCTCCCTCTTGTTTATATTAAAGTGCTTAGGGCTGATGTACCAATATAAATGATTAGCTTTGGCTAGAGAGTGGGCATAGGATGCATGTTAGGGAGGGGGCACAGCATGCAGGTTAGGGAGGGGGTACAGGATGTAGGTTAGGGAGGGGGCACAGGACACATGTTATGGAGGGGGCACAGGATGCAGGTTAGGGAGGGGGCACAGTTGGCAGGTTTGGGAGTGGGCACAGGATGCAGGTTAGGGACGTGGCACAGGATGCAGGTTAGGGAGTGGGCACAGGATGCAGGTTAGGGAGGGGGCACAGGATGCAGGTTAGGGAGGGGCACAGGATGCAGGTTAGGGAGGGGGCACAGGATGTAGGTTAGGAGGGGGAACAGGATGCAGGTTAGGGAGGGGGCACAGGATGCAGGTTTGGGAGTGGGCACAGGATGCAGGTTAGGGACGTGGCACAGGATGCAGGTTAGGGAGTGGGCACAGGATGCAGGTTAGGGAGGGGGCACAGGATGCAGATTAGGGAGGGGCACAGGATGCAGGTTAGGGAGGGGGCACAGGATGTAGGTTAGGAGGGGGAACAGGATGCAGGTTAGGGAGGGGGCACAGGATGCAGGTTAGGGAGGGGGCACAGGATGCAGGTTAGGGAGGGGGCACAGGATGCAGGTTAGGGAGGGGGCACAGGATGCAGGTTAGGGAGGGGGCACAGGACACATGTTAGGGAGGGGGCACAGGATGCAGGTTAGGGAGGGGGCACAGGATGCAGGTTAGGGAGGGGGCACAGTAGGCAGGTTTGGGAGTGGGCACAGGATGCAGGTTAGGGACGTGGCACAGGATGCAGGTTAGGGAGTGGGCACAGGATGCAGGTTAGGGAGGGGGCACAGAATGCAGATTAGGGAGGGGGCACAGGATGCAGGTTAGGGAGGGGGCACAGGATGTAGGTTAGGAGGGGGAACAGGATGCAGGTTAGGGAGGGGGCACAGGATGCAGGTTAGGGAGGGGGTACAGGGTGCATGTTAGGGAGGGGCAAAGGATGCAGGTTAGGGAGTGGGCACAGGATGCAGATTAGGGAGTGGGCACAGGAAACAGGTTAGGGAGGGGGCACAGGATGTAGGTTATGGAGGGGGCACAGGATGCAGGTTAGATAGTAGGCACAGGATGCAGGTTAGGGAGGGGGCATAGGATGCAGGTTAGGGAGGGGGCACAGGAGGCAGGTTAGGGAGGGGGCACAGGAGGCAGGTTATGGTGTGGGCACAGGATGCAGGTTAGGGAGGGGGCACAGGATGCAGGTTAGGGAGGGGGCACAGTAGGCAGGTTTGGGAGTGGGCACAGGATGCAGGTTAGGGACGTGGCACAGGATGCAGGTTAGGGAGTGGGCACAGGATGCAGGTTAGGGAGGGGGCACAGAATGCAGATTAGGGAGGGGGCACAGGATGCAGGTTAGGGAGGGGGCACAGGATGTAGGTTAGGAGGGGGAACAGGATGCAGGTTAGGGAGGGGGCACAGGATGCAGGTTAGGGAGGGGGTACAGGGTGCATGTTAGGGAGGGGCAAAGGATGCAGGTTAGGGAGTGGGCACAGGATGCAGATTAGGGAGTGGGCACAGGAAACAGGTTAGGGAGGGGGCACAGGATGTAGGTTATGGAGGGGGCACAGGATGCAGGTTAGATAGTAGGCACAGGATGCAGGTTAGGGAGGGGGCATAGGATGCAGGTTAGGGAGGGGGCACAGGAGGCAGGTTAGGGAGGGGGCACAGGAGGCAGGTTATGGAGTGGGCACAGGATGCAGGTTAGGGAGGGGGCACAGGATGCAGGTTAGGGAGGGGGCACAGGTTATGAGTTACTGTAGATGATGGGCACAGGATGCAGGTTAGGGAGGGGGCACAGGATGCAGGTTAGGGAGTGGGCACAGGATACAGGTTAGGGAGGGGGCACAGGATGCAAGGGGCACAGGATGCAGGTTAGGGAGTGGGCACATGATACAGGTTAGGGAGGGGCACAGGATGCAGGTTAGGGAGTGGGCACAGGATGTAGGTTAGGGATGGGGCACAGGATGCAGGGGGCACAGGATGTAGGTTAGGGAGAGGGCACAGGATGCAGGTTAGGAAGTGGGCACAGGATGCAGGGGGCACAGGATGCAGGTTTGGGAGTGGGCACACGATACAGGTTAGAGAGGGGCACAGAATGCAGGTTAGGGAGTGGGCACAGGATATAGCTTAGGGAGGGAGCACATGATGCAGGTTAGGGAGGGGGCACAGCATGCAGGTTAGGGAGTGGGCACAGGATGCAGGTTAGGGAGGGGGCACAGGATGCAGGTTAGGGAGGGGGCACAGAATGCAGGTTAGGGAGTGGGAACAGGATGCAGGGGGCACAGGATGCAGGTTAGGGAGTGGGCACAGGATACAGGTTAGGGAGGGGCACAGAATGCAGGTTAGGGAGCGGGCACAGGATGTAGCTTAGGGAGGGGGCACAGGATGCAGGTTAGGGAGGGGGCACAGGATGCAGGTTAGGGAGTGGGCACAGGATGAAGGTTAGGGAGGGGGCACAGGATGCAGGTTATGGAGGGGGCACAGGATTCAGGTTAGGGAGGGGGCACAGGATGCAGGTTAGGGAGTGGGCACAGGATGCAGGTTAGGGAGGGGGCACAGGATGCAGGTTAGGGAGGGGGCACAGGATGCAGATTAGGGAGTGGGCACAGGACGCATGTTAGGGAGGGGGCACAGGATGCAGGTCAGGGAGGGTGCACAGGATGCAGGTTAGGGAAGGGGCACAGGATGCAGATTAGGGTGTGGGCACAGGACGCATGTTGGGGAAGGGGCACAGGATGCAGGTTAGGGAGGGAGCACAGGTTATGAGTTAGGTGATGGGCACTAGGTGTAGTTTAGGGAGGGGCACAGGATGCAGGTTAAGGAGGGGGCACAGGATGTAGGTTAGGGAGAGGGCACAGGATGCAGGTTAGGGAGGGGGCACAGGATGTAGGTTATGGAGGGGGCACAGGATGCAGGTTAGGGAGGGGCACAAGATGCAGGTTAGGGAGGGGGCACATGATGCAGGTAAGGGAGGGGGCACAGGATGCAGGTTAGATAGTGGGCCCAGGATGCAGGTTAGGGAGGGGGCACAGGATGCAGGTTAGGAAGGGGGCTCAGGATGCAGGTTAGGGAGTGGGCACAGGATGCAGGTTAGGGAGCGGGCACAGGACGCATGTTAGGGAGGGGGCACAGGATGCAGGTTATGGAGGGGGCACAGGATGCAGATTAGGGAGTGGGCACAGGACGCATGTTAGGGAGGGGGCACAGGATGCAAGTTAGGGAGGGAGCACAAGATGCAGGTTAGGGAGGGGGCACAGGATGCAGATTAGGGAGTGGGCACAGGACGCATGTTAGGGAGGGGGCACAGGATGCAGGTTAGGGAGTGGGCACAGGATGCAGGTTAGGGAGTGGGCACAGGATGCAGGTTAGGGAGTGGGCAAAGGATACAGATTAGGGATTGGGCACAGGACGCATGTTAGGGAGGGGGCACACAATGCAGGTTAGGGAGTGGACATAGGATGCAGGTTAGGGAGTGGGCACAGGGCGCATGTTAGGGAGGGGGCACAGGATGCAGGTTAGGGAGTGGGCATAGGATGCAGGTTAGGGAGGGGGCACATGATGCAGGGGGCACATGATGCAGGTAAGGGAGGGGGCACAGGATGCAGGTTAGATAGTGGGCCCAGGATGCAGGTTAGGGAGGGGGCACAGGATGCAGGTTAGAAAGGGGGCTCAGGATGCAGGTTAGGGAGTGGGCACAGGATGCAGGTTAGGGAGCGGGCACAGGACGCATGTTAGAGAGGGGGCACAGGATGCAGGTTATGGAGGGGGCACAGGATGCAGATTAGGGAGTGGGCACAGGACGCATGTTAGGGAGGGGGCACGGGATGCAGGTTAGGGAGTGGGCACAGGATGCAAGTTAGGGAGGGAGCACAAGATGCAGGTTAGGGAGGGGGCACAGGATGCAGATTAGGGAGTGGGCACAGGACGCATGTTAGGGAGGGGGCACAGGATGCAGGTTAGGGAGTGGGCACAGGATGCAGGTTAGGGAGTGGGCACAGGATGCAGGTTAGGGAGTGGGCAAAGGATACAGATTAGGGATTGGGCACAGGACGCATGTTAGGGAGGGGGCACACAATGCAGGTTAGGGAGTGGACATAGGATGCAGGTTAGGGAGTGGGCACAGGGCGCATGTTAGGGAGGGGGCACAGGATGCAGGTTAGGGAGTGGGCATAGGATTCAGGTTAGGGAGGGGGCACATGATGCAGGGGGCACAGGATGCAGGTTAGGGAGTGGGCATAGGATGCAGGTTAGAGAGTGGGCATAGGATGCAGGTAAGGGAGGGGGCACAAGATGCAGGTTAGGGAGGGGGCACAGGTTATGAGTTAGGTGATGGGCACTAGGTGCAGGTTAGGGAGGGGGCACAGGATGCAGGTTAGGGAGTGGGCATAGGATGCAGTTAAGGGAGGGGGCACAGGATGCAGGTTAGATAATGGGCATAGGATGCAGATTAGAAAGTGGGCACAGGATGCATGTTAGGGAGGGAGCACAGGTTATGAGTTATGTGATGCGCACTAGGTGCAGGTTAGGGAGGGGCACAGGATGCAGGTTAGGGAGGGGGCACAGGTTATGAGTTACTTTAGGTGATGAGCACTAGAGAGGGGCACAGGAGAAGTTAAATGATGAGCAGATTAGAATGAGATATCTCATGTTCTGCGTCTCTGCACCAAGGCTGGAGTGACAAACTTCTGTGTCATACTTTACGTACGAATCTCACGTCGACGATAAATCCAGTGACAAAACAAACGCCTTCACACTGACACATCACTTAATGTATTCCCTTTCTGTTTGCTGTCCTCAGGACTTGCTCCTCATATCAGTGAACGTTTGCAGAGCTTGAGCTGCATATGGAGGCACTCCGATGTCAAACAGAGAGAGTAAAGGAACACCCATCAAGAACCTGTCTCACCACCTGTCTCACTCCATACAATGCTGGACAGGACTGCAGCACACATCCTGGCAATGTCATTGGCATGACCTTGGATTGGGTAGAACATCTGGTGCCTAGTGTCACAAGCCTCCTTGAGAGGCTACAAATGGTCCATATGCCCATGCGGCTCATGGGCTGATAACGGAAAAGCTGCCTGTGTCACTTTTAAGGGTTTGCCTCTCACTCTGGTCCAAGCTGATCATGTCTCCCATGTGGATATACTTTACAGTACATATACATTATCCATCAGATCTTAGTGAATGGTTGTCTTGCCAAACTGTCTTTGAAACCTCGACATCCAACTGCAGTCCCCCACGTTCTGTGCCACGGAGCTGTGTATTTCTACGCTAATAAATGCCTTACCTTTGTTGTTTTTCTGTTTGGAAACCTTCTTAAAATGTATTGTTCTAAATAAATTCCCCCTGATTTCCTCTGCGGCATCTCTTGATAACGCGTGAATTTGTCGACATCGTTAAAATTAACAGTGTTAACAAAAAGACAGAAAAAGTCACCACAAATATATTATGCAGAATTGCCACCATGTCGTAGCAGCTGTAACGTTTGGTATACAAAATACGTGGGTAATCTCTAGCTGTCTCCAACCCTTGATGACTGGGTGGGAGCGTGTCCTACCATTTATTTGGGGAACAGTAAGCAGTTTTTCACTAGGGACAACAGATGACGTATCACCTTGTCCTCAGATGAGACCCACGATCGTGGTTTCCTTGGCACTTAGAGGTTGGTGTCAATGTAATACAGTATACTAGCACTTAACTTATGCAGTGTTAAACCGAGTCTCTGCTGGAGATGATAAAGGGGATTGTTGGGCACCCATCAGCTTTTCTGGTTTTCTCTCTTCGCATTTTGTAATTGACGTTCCCTCCACCATTCATATTTTCAGTGAAACTAATTTCCTATTAATGTTTGAGGTGCACCGAGTCTTCTACATTTTGTAGTTATCAACATCATGAGATATCAAGCCATAGAAATCAGTCCTCCAACGTCTCCCCTCCCATTGCGCCCCCATTTTCCTGTTGCTTTTCTTACCAATCTTACTGTCCATCATGATGCTTAATGTGTCACTTTCTGTGATCTGTCACTTTCTGTGATCTGTCACTTTCTCTGATCTGCCACTTTCTCTGATCTGTCACTTTCTGTGCTCTGTCACTTTCTCTGACCTGTCACTTTCTGTGACCTGTCACTTTCTCTGATCTGCCACTTTCTCTGATCTGCCACTTTCTCTGATCTGCCACTTTCTGTGATCTGCCACTTTCTGTGATCTGCAACTTTCTGTGATCTGTCACTTTCTGTGATCTGTCACTTTCTGTGATCTGTCACTTTCTGTGATCTGTCACTTTCTGTGCTCTGTCACTTTCTCTGATCTGCCACTTTCTCTGATCTGCCACTTTCTGTGACCTGTCACTTTCTCTGATCTGCCACTTTCTCTGATCTGCCACTTTCTCTGATCTGCCACTTTCTGTGATCTGCCACTTTCTGTGATCTGCAACTTTCTGTGATCTGTTACTTTCTGTGATCTGTCACTTTCTGTGATCTGTCACTTTCTGTTACATTATGTTTCTGCCACCCTACTGTAGCAATCTCAATTTCTCACTCATTTCTCATCTCTCGGTTTTAGTATCTTTATTTCTGCCTCCCACACTCACCCTCAAGGGGGATTTGTGGATATAAATTATTCGGAACATAATAAAGTATGGATCGTATAAACATGTTAGGGCCATGTTTACTAATCGTGCTAATCCGTAAGACACTTTCGGCTGCTGGAAGGCACTGGCATGAACGGCACATATAGCCAAATAGATTTATTAACATAGAAACAAATGTTCTACCTACAGCTCATAACAAACAGCAAAGTAAGCCTTGATTGTCAGCCCAACGACTTGCATTGGCCATAACTAGTAGCACTTCATGTTAGCCAGCTAACAAACAGGAATAAAACTCCTCTTATGTTACATTCCCCCAATAATGCTTGCCATGCCTTCATAAAGAGCGGATTTATCCAAGTATCAGTTTAAATGCAAACACATCCAGTTGTATGCCCATGTCTCTCAGTGCCCGGGCACAGAATGCCCGATTAAATCACCCGCAATCCTCGTCGACTGGAATATCTCGTCTTCTGGGTCTTTACCCTTGGTAGGATAGTCATTAAGCTGCCACAGTCTCAGTCAGTTCCCATGAGATAATACTCTGACCGGGACTATCGCAGATTAATGAATAGGCTGGGTGTCCTGTCCTTTTATTCTCAATGATCCCACTCACTCCTCCTCTCTTTCTTCCACGCAAACTCTCTGGGCTTGAAGACATAACCCGAGGGACGAAGGCCAGAGGATTAGTAAACATTTCCTTTTTTTATCGGGAGGATGATACTCTTCTGCAACACTGTGTTTGCCTAATATTTGGCTAATCATTTTGACTGCATTATGTGTGCAAATACCAAGAACGCCGTGGTACCCAAAATGCATTAGTGAAACCTATACCGAGGTCATGTCATGGGTCAAGGGCGTTTGGTTCCATGTCAACAAGTTACAAAGAATATGGATTATCCTCGTGAAATCCGAACTATCTGACATTTTGTGTTTAGAATGTGCCCACCCAAGCCCTCACACGTAATAATTCTGCCGGAAAATCCATGGGGTTTGCATGTAAATAGGGCAGTGGCAGCAGCTTAACACGCAGGAAAGAACATGACGTAAAAATGCTTAGAAGGAAGGCGAAGCGTAAACACAGGGGTCATATTTACAGTAGCAGGAAAACAGAAACGATGCCAGCTTACCATGCAAAGGCCACTGCCGGTGGTAGCACTCAGGTGAACTTGAATAAATGGAACAACGCACAAAAATTGTAATACAAATAAATTATTATTATTATTATTATTATTATTATTATTATTATTATTATGCATACGGTTGTGTATGAAGAATAAGTAAAAAATCTAATTTATAGGACGTGTCTTCAGATTCCATCCCCTGGGTCTATTCATTAGAGACTAATTACAGCCATGTTCCTTTTGGCATTAGCTGATCAAAATTTCGCCTCTTTTGTGCCATTTTAGCCATTTCTTTTAGAAATGTCCCTCTTTTTTTGCTCTGTTTACAGCACTTTGTGATTATGGAGGACAGAGGTGGCATAAACCTGCAAGCGTGTGGGATCTGTATTAAATCCGAACACGTTGATTAATAAGCTAGTTAAAGTTAATGCTAGCGGACGGAAGATGAAATATCTGGAGCGCCGCAGTGCATTCTGGTCTAGGACGTTTGGCCGTGACCGAATCGCCACCATCCACCACCAGAATGACTCGGCATAGCTTGTATTGCCGCCCGTCACATTGCCACCATCTTTAAGTGTCCTCCCCAGCTGCAGGGCACCTCATGCGGCTGCCATCTTTAAATGTACTCCCCAGTCGCAGGGCACCTTATGCGGCTGCCATCTTTAAATGTCCTCCCCAGCCGCAGGGCACCTCGTGCGGCTGCCATCTTTAAGTGTCCTCCCCAACCGCAGGGCACCTCATGGCTGCCATCTTTAAATGTCCTCCGCAGCCACAGGGCACCTCATGGGGCCGTCACACTGACGGCATTGTGAACCCACCCCCACGGGCTCCCAGCAGGACACTCAGGCGGCCACCAGCAGCCACAACACAATTTTACATTTCCCGAGGCGCCGTGCGGCTGGGGAGCACATTTAAAGATGGCGGGTAGGGAAGACATTTAAAGTTGGCGCCCAGTGAGGTGACCGGCGGTAAGGCCGACCTGGGGTGAGTCATCCTGGCGGCAGAGCGCCGGTGGTGATTTGGCCACGCCAAACGTCGAACTTGTACCGACGTCACATAAAGGTCGTTATGTATCAAAGTCTCCTGGCTTCTCAGTTTGGGGCAAAACTAGCAATAAATGATAATTTACTACGAAGGCTGCAGTTTGTCGGCTCCCGTTTTCTCCCCACTTTTGCACGCAGGAGGCTGGGATGTTGTACATCGCCGCGGTACGGACGCAAAGCCAAAATAAAGTTAAAAAAAACGTGATTTCTTTGTTTTTCTGGCTTGTAAGTCTTATCATTGGTTTGGACGGGGTAAAAGTGTAGCTAGTTCAGCAGTTTAACACCTTTTCCTGCTTTCATAAATAAGCTTCTCAAATTCCACTACCCTAAAACCAGAGAGTTATGTCCTAGGATTAAGGATTCATTAAACTATGAGAGTGCCGATCAGGCATTTTCTGTGCGATATTCCACCGACGCACTATAGCAGTTAAATGAATAACCCCCTTAGACCTTTACCCCATAAAACCAGCAAAGACCCTACAAGTAGCCTAATTTCAAGCACTAACCCCACACCATAAAGTCATAATTGCTATACAGTAACTAAATAATTAGGTCCCTAGCAGTGTATGGGGTAGATACGGAAAGCACCGTTACATTTTGTTTACTAACGTGACTTTACCTAAATAACTAACGTCTGTTAGTTTTCCTCAATTTAACGAGTATCTTCGAAGCTAATGGTATGCAAAAACAATGTCCGGTCGCCAGACTAGCATCGTTACGTTTGCTGTGTGAGCGGGGATTATCAAGACGCGTTACAATATGCTGCGCATGCGTGTCTGGGAAAATATAACGCGCGTTCCAATTCTAAATGTAATTGCTCCATGAAGCAGGGATATCCTGAAGACCTGAGCTGATAGTGTCCCTTGAGGACTGGAGTTGGCCAATGACTGAGCCTCTGATTGAGCTACCTGTGCTGATGCAGAGATAACCTGAAGACCTGAGCTGATGGTGGCCCTGGAGGACTGGAGTTGGCAAATGACTGAGCCTCTGATTGAGCCACCTGTGCTGAAGCAGAGATAACCTGAAGACCTGAGCTGATGGTGGCCCTGGAGGACTGGAGTTGGCCAATGACTGAGCCTCTGGTTGAGCCACCTGTGCTGAAGAAGGGATATCCTTAAAGCCTGACCTGTTGGTGGCCCTTGAGGAGTGGATTCGGTCACCCCTGTACTAAATGTGGTTGCACAGACGGATCAGAAGTGCTCCTGATGGCAGCAGAGAACTGTCGTGTAACACACACTCCTGACATTTGCTATGGAAAGATCAGGTCAGTTAATTCTCAAACAGCGCTAAGAGTCGCCATGGACGAGCTCTGTGTATAATCTGACATGCTGCTATTTACAAATGTCCATCTAATCCCAGAACATGGCACTTAAGGTGCTGGCTACAGTAATTGTGGAGGCACAAGATTAAATTACCAGAACAAAGGGCAGATCAAGACACTGTTTGCAATGGCCTTACTGTTACACGTTAACAAAATAACACTGTTATATACAATTATAACTACAGTGTATACACTGCACACTTATACTATAAACAAAACCCATGTCCTATAGCAGGGGTGAAGCAGGGATATCATGGCTGTTTCTGGCCCTTGAGGACTGGAGTTTGCCACCCCATGCCTATAGAAATGATACATTTATTGGTAACTGATTACAATAAGGGGTAAGGGTGTCTCTCTCTCTCTCTCTCTCTCTCTCTCTCTCTCTCTCTCTCTCTCTCTCTCTCTCTCTCTCTCTCTCTTCTTTTTCTCTCTTCTTTATTTTTTTCTCTCTCTCTCTTCTTTCTCTCTCCCCCCCAACCTCTCTCTCCCCTACCCCGTCTCTCTCCCACCACTCTCCCTACCCCACCACTTTCTCTCTCCCACCTCTCTCTCTCTCACTCCCCCACCTCTCCCTCTCTCCCCCAATACACATAATGACCCACCCAGGCCACCACACTATACACACACCACCCTTTACTGTGGGGGGATACCTCCAGTGCAGCACCGGGCCGGATGGGACAGTTGAGCCCGACTCCGGGCGCGCACGCGGGAGTGGGGCCTCAGTGAAGGCAGTGCCTCAGGTAGGGAGAGAAGGACAGTTGTCTCCGCTCCCCGGACCCCCCCTCCCAGCACCCCTGCCCCCCTCCCCATACAACCCTGTCCCCCCTCCCCGCACTACCTCGCCATTCCCCTCTAACAATGGCTTCTCACACCAGACTCTACGCACCCAGAGACACATATGCGCTGACGCCACATATTTGGGACACGTATTTATACTGTTATAGAATTAGGCCGGCGCTGCGTTAGTATTCTGCGCTAAAGACAGACTTACGCCGCATTTAAGGGGAGGGGAAAACCAACGCAGGAAACCATCCCGAAAAGTAACGTAAGCCGCACATTCCTTAACACACAGACATGCGCAAAAGTAACTCCGCCCCTAACTCCTCCCACTCACCCCATCATTTCTTCATCTCGTCGCAGGTAGACCTGCAATTGGCGACACCAAGATTAATACACAGACGCCGCCTGGTGAAGGTATATTTCAGCGCGAGTTGGAACAAAGTAACGACTTTGCATCAAAACTTTTCCTCTGATACATAATAAAATCCCTGCTCTCTGATTGGGCAAGGTGCAAGCACATTCGTGCAAGGTACTCGGCAATTAGCGCCCGGAATTTTGACAAATCAGAGAGCCGGGATTTCATTAATACCTCAAATTACAATATTTAGCCAATAATTGAAATGATAATTTTGCCGCTGCACAATTGTAGGCACAAACTGCACGAACAGCAGTGCATGTTACATACACATGTAACCTTATTTCCTAACCCCGAAGTCGCAGGAAGAAACAATCAATGCTGTATCTCTGGGGACAGGAAAAGCCGCGGCTGTCTGCGGAGGGTCTGTTCCTCCAGAAGGAAATACCCCACCCGCCCGCTCCCTCACAGAGAGATTTCCCACAGTCAGAATCCCCCGGCACAGAGAGAACATTAACTCCATCTGCATACGCCTGTCCTTCGCGATGCCGGTAACAATGTAACATTCTGATATCATGCACAAGTCTGATCGGTAAAATGCATGGATAATCTGAGCTATATGTTGGGGAAACGATGCAGCCATTGTAATCAGTTTGATGACCTTAGGCTACGCTTATAGTGCCGGCAATGGTGACTCGACAGTGACGTCAGGCTGTGGTCGCTGGAAAAATCAAATTGAGATGAATTCTAGTGATTGCGACCAAGCTGTCGCTCTGTCGCGCCGCGCTTACTATAAGCGCACGCAACGGCGGCAATGCATTTCCTCCTCCCATCCTACACCGCTTCCTAACTCTCCTCCTTCCTTCCTCTACTCTTTTTCCGCTGTCACAGAGGAGGATGTGTAGTTGCTGATCTCCTCTTCTCCCTCTACCACTTGCCCTCTTGACCACATTACTTCCCATCTCCTAAAACCTCTCGCTCCTACTATAATCCTTACGCTCACACACATTTTTAACGCCTCCCTCTACTCTGGTACCTTTCCCTCCTCCTACAAACATGCAACAGTTATACCATTACTCAAAAACAGCAAGCTTGACCCTACCTGTCTGTAGCCCCGAGGTAAAATTACACTTTCTGGCCCCCCTCCGCGAGAGCCTTGTGGTAGCGGGTGCCGCCGGAGGCTGCGATGGACCCGCCGGCACTTCGCGAGGTTGGGGGCCAGTGCAGGGAGCAGCGCGAGGTGTTGAGGCGCAGGCCGGTTGCCGGGGACGCGATCGGGCCGTCGCTAAGGCCGCGATCGCGTTGCCACCGGCCCGGCGGCTTGTGAAGAGGGCGCCGCCATTGCGCGTTAGCTCGCGCATGCGCAGTAGGCGGCAAGCGCAAGGTAGGACCCCAGAGCTAGGGAGAGATTGCGCGAGAGTAGGGAAGTGTAGAGAGAGATTGCGGCGGCCATTAGGAGTTCGCGCATGCGCAGGGCAAGTGCGCACGCGGCCCCAATGCTTAGGCAGCCTCCTGGGAACTACAATTCCCAGGAGGCATAGGGAGACAGGCATCAGGTGCCTGATAGCGGCCAATAGGGCTGGAGGAAGCTCAGCCCGGGAATATAGATACATTTCCCGGGCTTTGCACAGGCAGTCAGGAAGAGGCAGAGGAAGGAGTAGGAAGGGTGTAGGGAGTGAGGGCTCCTGCACCAGGTAAGGGTTCTCCTTAGGTCCCCAGGCAGGCCTCAATTCCCTGTTAGGGCAGGGGGTAACTGAAGAGGGACGGCCCTAGATAAGGAGGTCACCCTTAGGTGTGAGAGGTGCAGGTTTGGCAGTGCCACAGCGAGTAGAGCTGTGCGCACTGGCAAATAGGCACAGAGTGCGAGCAGTGGGTATTTGCTGCGGGTTCCAGTATATGGTGTGTGTTATGCCTGCTGTGTGTGTGTCGTTGCATGTGCTGGGCGCAGTGTGTGCAGCGTGTGTGAATGTCTGCAGGCTGACGGTGAGAGCTGTGTGTCTGCTGCAGGCTGTTAGGAGTAGCGAGTAGATAGTTATTCGTGAGGATTAGGGACGTGGGTATCTAGGGGAGGGGGGCAGGTTATTACTCCGCAGGCCCTAGGAGTTTTCCCCAAGCCACCCCAGGTTGCGGTTCATCAGGGACAGGCCCTAGGTTAGGGTTCCTGTCACGTTAGGGTTAGTTAGGGATAGATAGGGATAGCGGCGGTTGCTGTTCCCGTGATTCGGTTGCTGTTGCCGTGAGCGGTTGCTGTTCCCGTGAAGCGGTGGGACCCTCGTTGGGGTTCCTGGAGAAGTACCTGGATAGGATCAGACGGATGCGTCGCACGTCTGACCCTTTGAGAAGAGTGTTGCAGGCCCGAGCATCGGAGTGCTCGGAAGGTATTTCTACATAAGTGCACCAACAGGCCTAATAGATAATTTAGTGACTGCGCAGTCACCCACGACCTCCGTAGGAGTACGGGACATTGGGTGTGGGGGATTACAGGACACTGGGTGGGAACACCAGACATTGGGCTGAGGTGATACGGTTAAGGTGATAAGGTTATGATGTTATGTAATGTGTTATATGTGTGTTAGTAAAGTGTTAGTTATTGTTTCCATCGCATATGTGTGTTATTGTATTTCTTACCCAGGGCTATCTTTCATAACGGGGATCCTGGGTAAGTGGAGGCGCTGCACCAGGTAAATGGTAAGGGTTTCCCCAGGCTCCCAGCTAGCGGAGGCTCAGATCTCCTGGAGCCACAGGTGTTATACAGTTACCAGTAGTCCCTTAGAAGAGGTGTGCCGCAAGGAAAGGGAACAGTTAGACCACAGGGGCCAATGTGAGATTGGGTGGGTCAGGCCGGTTCACAAAAAGGGCTACATTTGGAGGCGCTGCTGAGAGATCAGACCTGGGGTGCCCTGTATGTTTTTCTAAATTGTGTCCTATTTTTGTTTCGCCATGGGGAAGCCCTCAAGGCGGAGGAAGCCAGGTGCTAATTTCCCGGCCGCGCGGGAAAATGTTGCCAACAGTTATCCAGGACTGGCGGGAAAACCCGAGCCCCGCCCCCACACTGTGAGTGACTCGGTACCGAGCTCGCAACATTCCCCAAAAGACTGTGCTGCCACTCCTCTAGAGTCCACCAGGGGGAGGGAGTGTCTTGAGCAGAAATCAGCAATTTCTGTTCCCCCTAAGGAAAGCAAGGGATGCCGAGAAAAACACCCTTGGCTGTATAGAATCATACGGGCCCCCCATTTAGTCTTGCCAATGGTGGTATGCTCGTGTGCGTTAAGCGACTGGAAGGTGACGGGTGGCTGGACGGACGGAGCATCTGAGTTACCAGTCGCCCTCACGTTGACAGTGGTAGACGGGGAAGAATGCCTGCACGGCCGTCTGAATGAATGTGAGTGTGCCGTTGGTGAGCTGACCCAAGGGCCTTAGTGTCCTGACTGTGCGGCGCAGTTCCTGCAACCCAAACCGCCAGCGGCAGAGGACACTGTTGCCAAAATGGAGTGTTCCCTCTCCGAGGATGAGAGAGACTGCCAGGGGTTACACCCTGATGTGTATGAGCCCTGGCAATTGCCAGGAATAGAGGTCACGGTGCTAATGTGTCCTTGCCTGAGTGGAGCCTACAAAGAGGGAGTCGCACTGTCCCAGTTACCGATAGGCTTCAAGTCAGCGCAGGTGGAGGGAGAGACGTTTACCCAGTGTTTTAGCACCATTTGTGACTGTCCTAGAGGTGCACTGGCGTGGGAGCCCCAATGTGAGTGTTGCGGGGCCTGGTTCCTAAAGCCTATCCTACCCCAGGCGGCGGAACCAGCAGAGAAAGAAGAGGAGGAGCCGGACCTCTCTCCTAAAGTAAGTTATGCTTGTCATCAGTTTGTCCTAATTCCAGAGGCCTCCGGGGACCCGTGTGTCCAGACCACTGTTGAAGACCCTCTCAAAGGGGACATTGAAATGGTAGAGCAGGAACCTCTGATGGCGGAACCTGCGGAGAAAGATGCGCCTGATGATGCTACCAAGGTGGGTGAAGCCGCTACTAATTCTTCCACTTCAGCGATGGAGGTGGTGGAAGGGCCGTGTGCCCAAATGGACTTTCTAGACGCTGAGCCTTAGCCGCTGAAGGCGGAGCTCCAGATGTCGGAACCCCAAATGTCGGTTCCAGACCCGGTTCCGAGCGGGAACCACCGAGACCAGAACCACAGATCCCGGAAGGCCAGGGTAAGGTGTTTATACCCCCGCCCTTGTGTGATGAGTCCAGCGACCAACCGAGCGTGGTGATGCGCCTGCCGGCGGACCCCTCCAGTGAGGTCACCGAGCCAACCACCTCCACTGATGCAGACCATGATATGGGCCCATGTGCCCTGGAACGGCCAGTCCGGCCCACCACCGAGGTACCAGCGGTCCCAGGTTTGGGATCAGTACCTGCCGACAACGATAGGGGTAAGTTGACTGCCCCAGGGGTGTCGGGTGTGAGCTCCCCGGTGATCGTGGAGCCTGGTGACTCCAAAGGTAGGGTCACCCGGGCGATGGGCTCACCCCGTCATCGCGTCCTGGTGGAGGTGTCTCCCCCAGAAGACCTCTGCAGATCATGGAACGAATCCGACCTCATCCAGGTATCCGGTGTAGCGGACCGGAGCGACACATACTCCTGCACGAGGTGTCTCCAAGTTTGGCCTTCCCGAGACCCGGGTCTACCCGAAGAAGTTGTGCTGTCCACAGAAGGTGTCACCGTTAAAGGGATTGCTGGAGCGGACAAAGACTGTGTTGAGACCGCTCCGGTAGTTGTGGCCTCTCCCATGTGCACGATGGAGCGTTATGTTCGCCATGTGGTGGACCGAGGAAAGAGACTGAACCTTCCTGTCTCCCATGAGATGAAACCGGAGGGTCCGGCAAGGGTCAATACCCCGGACCCCTTACTATTTTTTTCGCGAGGGGGAGGCGGTGGGTTGGTGCAAAGGACTAGTCTTGAGCTCCAAAAGACTCACAGGAGTCAAGGTGGGATACCCTCACCCAATCAGTTAGGGGCACTCCACTCTGAGACACAGCTGGCCTCAGGTATCCATATGAGTATTGATGACAAAATGCATGCTACATGTGATATGATTTATGCCATGTATTTTCCACTGTATAAATCTCTGTATGGTTGCTACCCAAGCGAGATCGTTGGGATTCTGCGAGGGGGAGAATGTAGCCCTGAGGTAAAATAACACTTTCTGGCCCCCCTCCGCGAGTGCCGTGTGGTAGCGGGTGCCGCCGGAGGCTGCGACGGACCCGCCGGCACTTCGCGAGGGTGGGGGCCAGTGTAGGGAGCAGCGCGAGGTGTTGAGGCGCAGGCCGGTTGCCGGGGACGCGATCGGGCCGCTGCTAAGGCCGCGATCGCGTTGCCACCGGCCCGGCGGCTTGTGAAGAGGGCACCGCCATTGCGCGTTAGCTCGCGCATGCGCAGTAGGCTGCAAGCGCAAGGTAGGACCCCAGAGCTAGGGAGAGATCGCGCGAGAGTAGGGAAGTGTAGAGAGAGATTGCGGCGGCCATTAGGAGTTCGCGCATGCGCAGGGCAAGTGCGCACGCGGCCCCAATGCTTAGGCAGCCCCCTGGGAACTACAATTCCCAGGAGGCATAGGGAGACAGGCATCAGGTGCCTGATAGCGGCCAATAGGGCTGGAGGAAGCTCAGCCCGGGAATATAGATACATTTCCCGGGCTTTGCACAGGCAGTCAGGAAGAGGCAGAGGAAGGAGTAGGAAGGGTGTAGGGAGTGAGGGCTCCTGCACCAGGTAAGGGTTCTCCTTAGGTCCCCAGGCAGGCCCCAATTCCCTGTTAGGGCAGGGGGTAACTGAAGAGGGACGGCCCTAGATAAGGAGGTCACCCTTAGGTGTGAGAGGTGCAGGTTTGGCAGTGCCACAGCGGGTAGAGCTGTGCGCACTGGCAAATAGGCACAGAGTGCGAGCAGTGGGTATTTGCTGTGGGTTCCAGTATATGGTGTGTGTTATGCCTGCTGTGTGTGTGTCGTTGCATGTGCTGGGCGCAGTGTGTGCAGCGTGTGTGAATGTCTGCAGGCTGACGGTGAGAGCTGTGTGTCTGCTGCAGGCTGTTAGGAGTAGCGAGTAGATAGTTATTCGTGAGGATTAGGGACGTGGGTAGCTAGGGGAGGGGGGCAGGTTATTACTCCGCAGGCCCTAGGAGTTTTCCCCAAGCCACCCCAGGTTGCGGTTCATCAGGGACAGGCCCTAGGTTAGGGTTCCTGTCACGTTAGGGTTAGTTAGGGATAGATAGGGATAGCGGCGGTTGCTGTTCCCGTGATTCGGTTGCTGTTGCCGTGAGACGGTTGTGTTCCCGCAAAGTGGTGGGACCCTCGTTGGGGTTCCTGGAGAAGTACCTGGATAGGATCAGACGGATGCGTCGCACGTCTGACACTTTGAGAAGAGTGTTGCGGGCCCGAGCATCGGAGTGCTCGGAAGGTATTTCTACACATGTGCACCAACAGGCCTAACAGATAATTTAGTGACTGCGCAGTCACCCACGACCTCCGTAGGAGTACGGGACATTGGGTGTGGGGGATCACATGACACTGGGTGGGAACACCAGACATTGGGCTGAGGTGATACGGTTAAGGTGATAAGGTTATGATGTTATTTAATGTGTTATATGTGTGTTAGTAAAGTGTTAGTTATTGTTTCCATCGCATACGTGTGTTATTGTATTTCTTACCCAGGGCTATCTTTCATAACGGGGATCCTGGGTAAGTGGAGGCGCTGCACCAGGTAAATGGTAAGGGTTTCCCCAGGCTCCCAGCTAGCGGAGGCTCAGATCTCCTGGAGCCACAGGTGTTATACAGTTACCAGTAGTCCCTTAGAAGAGGTGTGCCGCAAGGAAAGGGAACGGTTAGACCACAGGGGCCAATGTGAGATTGGGTGGGTCAGGCCGGTTCACAAAAAGGGCTACATGTCTTTCTAACTATCGGCCTGTCTCCCTCCTGCCTTTTGCATCTAAACTCCTTGAACGTCTTGTAATCTCTCGCTTGCTCCATTTTCTCAACACCTATTCCCTCCAAGACCCTCTACAATCTGGCTTCTGGACTGCTCACTCCACTGAAACAGCCCTCACTAAAATAACTAATCACCTCCATGCTGCCAAAGACAGAGGTCATTACACTCTGCTCATATTACTCGACCTCTCTGCAGCATTTGACACATTGGACCACCCTCTTCTCCTTCACATTCTCCATACTCTTGGCATTTGTAACAAAGCTCTATCCTGGATCTCCTCTTACCTCTCCCATCGTACTTTCAGTGCCTCTTTTGCTAACACCTCCTCCTCTATCGTCTCTCTGTGGGGGTACCCAAGGGCTCTGTCCTTGGACCTCTTCTCTTTTCTCTGTGCACACTCTCTCTAGGTGACTTAATCACATCTTTTGGGGTAAAATATCCCCTCTATGCTGATGACACAAATCAACTTTTCGACCACCAGTGTGTGAGCTCACACACTGTCATGCTGCCCCCTGTGTGTGAGCTCACACACTGTTACACTGTCCCCTCTGTGCGACCTCACACAATGTCACACTGTCCACTGTGTGTGAGCTCACACGATGTCACACTGCCCCCTGTGTGTGAGCTCACACGATGTCACACTGCCCCTGTGTGGGTTGCAGGTCTGCCGACAGGGGAGGAGATCCAGACAGGTGTCCCGGGCCCGATGGCTGCCGGGGTGTCTGGCGGCCCACGCTGCAAATTGGCCCCGACCTCTAGCCAGGCCCAGCTGCCGGTCATGGCTGGGCCCCAGCTCTCCCTGGGCTGCAGGCCTCTTCCTCACTCTGTGCCCCATGCCGAGTTTCCAACGCTGGCGGCGCACGGCAGACCTCTCTGATGTCAGCGCACCGGAAGTAAGCTGGGCCTCATCTTCTGATGCACGCTGACTTTGGAAGCTCGGTGTGGGACACAGAGTGAGGAAGAGGCCTGCAACTGAGGGAGAGCTGGGGCCTGGCCGTGACCGGCACCCGGGTCTGGCCAGAGGTCTGGGCCAACTTGCAGCGCCGGCCGACAAGTCCCCCACAGCCACTGGACCCAGCCTTACCATCCCCATGGTAAGTCTATTTTTGTATATGTATTGGGAGGGGAGTGGGGGTCTTTATATATGTATTGGGAGGGGAGTGGGGGTCTTTTTATATGTATTGGGAGGGAGTGGGGGTCTTTTTATATGTATTGGGAGGGGAGTGGGGGTCTTTTTATATGTATTGGGAGGGGAGTGGGGGTCTTTTTATATGTATTGGGAGGGGAGTGGGGGTCTTTGTATATGTATTGGGAGGGGAGTGGGGGTCTTTATATATTTATTGGGAGGGGAGTGGGTTTTTTTTTTATATGTATTGGGAGGGGAGTGGGGGTCTTTGTATATGTATTGGGAGGGGAGTGGGGGTCTTTATATATGTATTGGGAGGGGAGTGGGTTTTTTTTATATGTGTATTGGGAGGGAGTGTAGGTCTTTTTATATGTATTGGGGGAGTGGGGGTCTTCTATATGTATTGGGGGAGTGGGGATCTTTTTAAATGAATTGGTAGGGGAGTGGGGGGTCTTTTATATGTATTGGGGGAGTGGGAATCTTTTTATATGTATTGGTAGGGGAGTGGGGGTCTTTTTATATGTATTGGGGGAGTGGGAATCTTTTTATATGTATTGGGGAGTGGGGGTCTTTTTATATGTATTGGGAGGGGAGTGGGGGTCTTTTATATGTATTGGGGGATTGGGGTCTTTATATACAGTATGTATTGGGAGGGGAGTGGGGGCTCTTTTTATATGTATTGAGAGCGGAGTGTGGGTCTTTTTATATGTATTGGGAGGGGAGTGGGGGTCTTTTTATATGTATTGGGAGGGGAGTGGGGGTCTTTATATATGTATTGGGAGGGGAGTGGGGGTCTTTGTATATGTATTGGGAGGGGAGTGGGGGTCTTTATATATGTATTGGGAGGGGAGTGGGGGTCTTTTTATATGTATTGGGAGGGAGTGTGGGTCTTTTTATATGTATTGGGGGAGTGGGGGTCTTTTATATGTATTGGGGTAGTGGGGATCTTTTTATATGAATTGGTAGGGGAGTGGGGGTCTTTTATATGTATTGGGGGAGTGGGAATCTTTTTATATGTATTGGTAGGGGAGTGGGGGTCTTTTTATATGTATTGGGGGAGTGGGAATCTTTTTATATGTATTGGGGAGTGGGGGTCTTTGTATATGTATTGGGAGGGGAGTGGGGGTCTTAATATATGTATTGGGAGGGGAGTGGGGGTCTTTTTATATGTATTGGGAGGGGAGTGGGGTCTATTTATATGTATTGGGGGAGTGGGGGTCTTTATATATGTATTGGGAGGGGAGTGGGGGTCTTTATATATGTATTGGGAGGGGAGTGGGGGTCTTTATATATGTATTGGGAGGGGAGTGGGGGTCTTTTTATATGTATTGGGAGGGAGTGTGGGTCTTTTTATATGTATTGGGGGAGTGGGGGTCTTTTATATGTATTGGGGTAGTGGGGATCTTTTTATATGAATTGGTAGGGGAGTGGGGGTCTTTTATATGTATTGGGGGAGTGGGAATCTTTTTATATGTATTGGTAGGGGAGTGGGGGTCTTTTTATATGTATTGGGGGAGTGGGAATCTTTTTATATGTATTGGGGAGTGGGGGTCTTTGTATATGTATTGGGAGGGGAGTGGGGGTCTTAATATATGTATTGGGAGGGGAGTGGGGGTCTTTTTATATGTATTGGGAGGGGAGTGGGGTCTATTTATATGTATTGGGGGAGTGGGGTCTTTATATACAGTATGTATAGGGAGGGGAGTGGGGGGTCTTTTTATATGTATTGAAAGTGGAGTGTGGGTCTTTTTATATGTATTGGGAGGGGAGTGGGGGTCTATTTATATGTATTGGGGGGAGTGGGGGTCTTTATATATGTATTGGGAGGGGAGTGGGGGTCTTTTTATATGTATTGGGAGGGGAGTGGGGGTCTTTTTATATGTATTGGGAGGGGAGTGGGGGTCTTTTTATATGTATTGGGAGGGGAGTGGGGGTCTTTTTAAATGTATTGTGAGGGGAGTGGGGGTCTTTTTATATGTATTGGGATGGGAGTGTGGGTCTTTTTATATGTATTGGGAGGGGAGGGGGGGTCTTTTTATATGTATTGGGAGGGGAGGACTTTTTATATGTATTGGGAGGGGAGTGGGGGTCTTTTTATATGTATTGGGATGGGAGTGTGGGTCTTTTTATATGTATTGGGAGGGGAGAGGGGGTCTTTTTATATGTATTGGGAGGGGAGTGGAGGACTTTTTATATGTATTGGGAGGGGAGTGTTGGTCTTTTTATATGTATTGGGAGGGGAGTGGGGGTCTTTTTATATGTATTGGGAGGGGAGAGGGGGTCTTTTATATGTATTGGGAGGGGAGTGGAGGACTTTTTATATGTATTGGGAGGGGAGTGTTGGTCTTTTTATATGTATTGGGAGGGGAGTGGGGGTCTTTTTATATGTATTGGGATGGGAGTGTGGGTCTTTTTATATGTATTGGGAGGGGAGAGGGGGTCTTTTTATATGTATTGGGAGGGGAGTGGAGGACTTTTTATATGTATTGGGATGGGAGTGTGGGTCTTTTTATATGTATTGGGAGGGGAGTGGGGGTCTTTTTATATGTATTGGGAGGGTAGTGGAGGACTTTTTATATGTATTGGGAGGGGAGTGTGGGTCTTTTTATATGTATTGGGAGGGGAGTGGGGGTCTTTTTATATGTATTGGGAGGGGAGTGGGGGTCTTTTTATATGTATTGGGAGGGGAGTGGGGGTCTTTTTATATGTATTGGGAGGGGAGTGGGGGACTTTTATATGTATTGTGGAGGGAGTGGGGATCTTTTATATGTATTGTGGGGGGAGTGGGGGTCTTTTATATGTATTGTGGGGGGAGTGGAGGACTTTTATATGTATTGGAAGGGGAGTGGGGGTCTTTTTATATGTATTGGGAGGGGAGTGGGGATCTTTTATATGTATTGTGGGGGGAGTGGGGGACTTTTATATGTATTGGGAGGGGAGTGGGGGTCTTTTTATATGTATTGTGGGGGAAGTGGGGGACTTTTATATGTATTGGGGGGAGTGGGGGTCTTTTTTATATATTGGGAGGGTAGTGGGGTCTTTTAATATGTATTGGGGGGGGAGTGGGGGGCTTTTTATATGTATTGGGGGGGAGTGGGGGTCTTTTTATATGTATTGGGGGGGAGTGGGGAACTTTTTAGATGTATTGGGGGGAGTGGTGGTCTTTTTAGATGTATTGGGAGGGTAGTGGGGTCTATTTATATGTATTGGGAGGGTAGTAGGGTCTTTTTATATGTATTGGGAGGGGAGTGGGGGTCTATTTATATGTATTGGGAGGGTAGTAGGGTCTTTATATATGTATTGGGGGGAGTGGTGGTCTTTTTAGATGTATTGGGAGGGTAGTGGGGTCTTTTTATATGTATTGGGAGAGGAGTGGGGGACTTTTTATATGTATTGGGGGGGAGTGGGGGTATTTTTATATGTATTGGGGGGAGTGGTGGTCTTTTTAGATGTATTGGGAGGATAGTGGGGTCTTTTTATATGTATTGGGAAGGGAGTGTGGGTCTTTTTATATGTATTGGGAGGGGAGTGTGGGTCTTTTTATATGTATTGGGAGGGGAGTGGGGATCTTTTATATGTATTGTGGGGGGAGTGGGGGACTTTTATATGTATCGGGAGGGGAGTGGGGGTCTTTTTATATGTATTGTGGGGGAAGTGGGGGACTTTTATATGTATTGGGGGGAGTGGGGGTCTTTTTATATGTATTGGGGGGAGTGGTGGTCTTTTTAGATGTATTGGGAAGGTTGTGGGGTCTTTTTATATGTATTGGGAGGGGAGTGGGGGACTTTTTATATGTATTGGTGGGGAGTGGGGGGCTTTTTATATGTATTGGGGGGGAGTGGGGGTCTTTTTATATGTAATGGGAGGGTAGTAGGGTCTTTTTATATGTATTGGGAGGGGAGTGGGGGACTTTTTATATGTATTGGGGGGAGTGGGGGTCTTTTTATATGTATTGGGGGGAGTGGTGGTCTTTTTAGATGTATTGGGAAGGTAGTGGGGTCTTTTTATATGTATTGGGAGGGGAGTGGGGGACTTTTTATATGTATTGGGGGGGAGTGGGGGTCTTTTTATATGTATTGGGGGGAGTGGTGGTCTTTTTAGATGTATTGGGAGGGTAGTGGGGTCTTTTTATATGTATTGGGAAGGGAGTGGGGGACTTTTTATATGTATTGGGAGGGGAGTGTGGGTCTTTTTATATGTATTGGGAGGGGAGTGGTGGACTTTTTATATGTATTGGGGGGAGTGGTGATCTTTTTAGATGTATTGGGAGGGTAGTGGGGTCTTTTTAGATGTATTGGGAAGGGAGTGGGGCACTTTTTATATGTATTGGGAGGGGAGTGGTGGACTTTTTATATGTATTGGGAGGGGAGTGGGGGTCTTTTTATATGTATTGGGAAGGGAGTGGGGGACTTTTTATATGTATTGGGAGGGGAGTGGTGGACTTTTTATATGTATTGGCAGGGGAGTGGGGGTCTTTTTATATGTATTGGAAGGGGAGTGGTGGACTTTTTATATGTATTGGGAGGGAGTGGGGGTCTTTTTATATGTATTGGGGGGGAGTGGGGAACTTTTTAGATGTATTGGGGGGAGTGGTGGTCTTTTTAGATGTATTGGGAGGGTAGTGGGGTCTTTTTATATGTATTGGGAGGGTAGTAGGGTCTTTCTATATGTATTGGGAGGGGAGTGGGGGACTTTTTATATGTATTGGGGGGAGTGGGGGTCTTTTTATATGTATTGGGGGGAGTGGTGGTCTTTTTAGATGTATTGGGAAGGTTGTGGGGTCTTTTTATATGTATTGGGAGGGGAGTGGGGTCTTTTTAGATGTATTGGGAAGGGAGTGGGGGACTTTTTATATGTATTGGGAGGGGAGTGGTGGACTTTTTATATGTATTGGGAGGGGAGTGGGGGTCTTTTTATATGTATTGGGAAGGGAGTGGGGGACTTTTTATATGTATTGGGAGGGGAGTGGTGGACTTTTTATATGTATTGGGAGGGGAGTGGGGGTCTTTTTATATGTATTGGAAGGGGAGTGGTGGACTTTTTATATGTATTGGGAGGGAGTGGGGGTCTTTTTATATGTATTGGGGGGGAGTGGGGAACTTTTTAGATGTATTGGTGGGAGTGGTGGTCTTTTTAGATGTATTGGGAGGGTAGTGGGGTCTATTTATATGTATTGGGAGGGTAGTAGGGTCTTTTTATATGTATTGGGAGGGGAGTGGGGGACTTTTTATATGTATTGGGGGGGAGTGGGGGTCTTTATATATGTATTGGGGGGAGTGGTGGTCTTTTTAGATGTATTGGGAGGGTAGTGGGGTCTTTTTATATGTATTGGGAGAGGAGTGGGGGACTTTTTATATGTATTGGGGGGGAGTGGGGGTATTTTTATATGTATTGGGGGGAGTGGTGGTCTTTTTAGATGTATTGGGAGGATAGTGGGGTCTTTTTATATGTATTGGGAAGGGAGTGTGGGTCTTTTTATATGTATTGGGAGGGGAGTGTGGGTCTTTTTATATGTATTGGGAGGGGAGTGGGGATCTTTTATATGTATTGTGGGGGGAGTGGGGGACTTTTATATGTATCGGGAGGGGAGTGGGGGTCTTTTTATATGTATTGTGGGGGAAGTGGGGGACTTTTATATGTATTGGGGGGAGTGGGGGTCTTTTTATATGTATTGGGGGGAGTGGTGGTCTTTTTAGATGTATTGGGAAGGTTGTGGGGTCTTTTTATGTATTGGGAGGGGAGTGGGGGACTTTTTATATGTATTGGTGGGGAGTGGGGGGCTTTTTATATGTATTGGGGGGGAGTGGGGGTCTTTTTATATGTAATGGGAGGGTAGTAGGGTCTTTTTATATGTATTGGGAGGGGAGTGGGGGACTTTTTATATGTATTGGGGGGAGTGGGGGTCTTTTTATATGTATTGGGGGGAGTGGTGGTCTTTTTAGATGTATTGGGAAGGTAGTGGGGTCTTTTTATATGTATTGGGAGGGGAGTGGGGGACTTTTTATATGTATTGGGGGGGAGTGGGGGTCTTTTTATATGTATTGGGGGGGGTGGTGGTCTTTTTAGATGTATTGGGAGGGTAGTGGGGTCTTTTTATATGTATTGGGAAGGGAGTGGGGGACTTTTTATATGTATTGGGAGGGGAGTGTGGGTCTTTTTATATGTATTGGGAGGGGAGTGGTGGACTTTTTATATGTATTGGGGGGAGTGGTGATCTTTTTAGATGAATTGGGAGGGTAGTGGGGTCTTTTTAGATGTATTGGGAAGGGAGTGGGGGACTTTTTATATGTATTGGGAGGGGAGTGGTGGACTTTTTATATGTATTGGGAGGGGAGTGGGGGTCTTTTTATATGTATTGGGAAGGGAGTGGGGGACTTTTTATATGTATTGGGAGGGGAGTGGTGGACTTTTTATATGTATTGGCAGGGGAGTGGGGGTCTTTTTATATGTATTGGAAGGGGAGTGGTGGACTTTTTATATGTATTGGGAGGGAGTGGGGGTCTTTTTATATGTATTGGGGGGGAGTGGGGAACTTTTTAGATGTATTGGGGGGAGTGGTGGTCTTTTTAGATGTATTGGGAGGGTAGTGGGGTCTTTTTATATGTATTGGGAGGGTAGTAGGGTCTTTCTATATGTATTGGGAGGGGAGTGGGGGACTTTTTATATGTATTGGGGGGAGTGGGGGTCTTTTTATATGTATTGGGGGGAGTTGTGGTCTTTTTAGATGTATTGGGAAGGTTGTGGGGTCTTTTTATATGTATTGGGAGGGGAGTGGGGTCTTTTTAGATGTATTGGGAAGGGAGTGGGGGACTTTTTATATGTATTGGGAGGGGAGTGGTGGACTTTTTATATGTATTGGGAGGGGAGTGGGGGTCTTTTTATATGTATTGGGAAGGGAGTGGGGGACTTTTTATATGTATTGGGAGGGGAGTGGTGGACTTTTTATATGTATTGGGAGGGGAGTGGGGGTCTTTTTATATGTATTGGAAGGGGAGTGGTGGACTTTTTATATGTATTGGGAGGGAGTGGGGGTCTTTTTATATGTATTGGGGGGGAGTGGGGAACTTTTTAGATGTATTGGGGGAGTGGTGGTCTTTTTAGATGTATTGGGAGGGTAGTGGGGTCTTTTTATATGTATTGGGAGGGTAGTAGGGTCTTTCTATATGTATTGGGAGGGGAGTGGGGGACTTTTTATATGTATTGGGGGGAGTGGGGGTCTTTTTATATGTATTGGGGGGAGTGGTGGTCTTTTTAGATGTATTGGGAAGGTTGTGGGGTCTTTTTATATGTATTGGGAGGGGAGTGGGGGACTTTTTATATGTATTGGGGGGGAGTGGGGGTCTTTTTATATGTATTGGGGGGGAGTGGGGGTCTTTTTATATGTATTGGGGGGGAGTGGGGAACTTTTTAGATGTATTGGGGGGAGTGGTGGTCTTTTTAGATGTATTGGGAGGGTAGTGGGGTCTTTTTATATGTATTGGGAGGGTAGTAGGGTCTTTTTATATGTATTGGGAGGGGAGTGGGGGACTTTTTATATGTATTGGGGGGAGTGGGGGTCTTTTTATATGTATTGGGGGGAGTGGTGGTCTTTTTAGATGTATTGGGAAGGTAGTGGGGTCTTTTTATATGTATTGGGAGGGGAGTGGGGGACTTTTTATATGTATTGGGGGGGAGTGGGGGTCTTTTTATATGTATTGGGGGGAGTGGTGGTCTTTTTAGATGTATTGGGAGGGTAGTGGGGTCTTTTTATATGTATTGGGAAGGGAGTGGGGGACTTTTTATATGTATTGGGAGGGGAGTGTGGGTCTTTTTATATGTATTGGGAGGGGAGTGGTGGACTTTTTATATGTATTGGGGAGAGTGGTGGTCTTTTTAGATGTATTGGGAAGGTAGTGGGGTCTTTTTATATGTATTGGGAAGGGAGTGGGGGACTTTTTATATGTATTGGGAGGGGAATGTGGGTCTTTTTATATGTATTGGGAGGGGAGTGGTGGACTTTTTATATGTATTGGGAGGGGAGTGGGGGTCTTTTTTTATGTATTGGGAAGGGAGTGGGGGACTTTTTATATGTATTGGGAGGGGAGTGGTGGACTTTTTATATGTAATGGGAGGGGAGTTGGGGTCTTTTTATATGTATTGGAAGGGGAGTGGTGGACTTTTTATATGTATTGGGAGGGGAGTGGGGATAGATAAATACCCAATATCAAAGAATCTGGAGCACTCACAAATTCAAAAAATACAAATAAATGAAGTAACACAGGCATCAGGGGGTAATGCCTGTGAGAGCTTGAGAAAGGACCGTAAGGTCCGGAACGCTGCTTCTTTTTTCTGTGATTACCCCCAGATGCCTGTGTTACTTCATTAAATTTTATTTTTTTAATTTGTGAGTGCTCCAGATTCTTTGATATTGGGTATATATATACACACACACACACACACACACACACACACACACACACACACACACACACACACACACACACACACACACACACACACACACACACACACACACACACACACACACAAATGAGAGAAAGACCCCAAATTGAGCACTCTGGCATACCAAAATATATCAATGTATTATATACTCCATTATAACAAAGTTAAAATCATTCAAAAACACACACAACCCATTCCTCCACACTAAAGGGAAATAGCCCACACGGACTATCTGAACCTAATACTCTCACGGGGGAATAGAGGCAAAGTCTCCAAACAGTAAGCTGGTGGAAATAAGATTTCATACCATGACCGGCTAGACCAAAAGCCTAAATCTATCATGCTGGGCATACGGCCTATATACGCCGAAACTCTGAACTAGTAAAGACACATTTATTGTACCATTTGGTGTGCCTGCTTTTTTGACCCATATATACTTTATATATATATCAAAACATATACTGTATGCCAAAGTTTCAAACAGAGAGCATCCCTAAATTGGCTACGCAGAATCTTGGCTCTGATGTACGTGTAGTTTGATGCCTCTTGATGATGTCCGATGCTTTGAGCTCTATTGTTTGATTTTTGTATTGATCACTATTTACCTTGGACGGCATCGCAAGCAACAAATGTGTGTACGGCGTCCAACATATAATCCCATCTTTCATCGCCCACCTCCCTTCCCTGATCGCCAGGATGGCTTTTGGGCATATATAAAGGACACGGTTACCCATCAAGTTCAGAGGAGAGTGGCGGAGGAAGCAGAGTAACACATAGTTACTCACAACCCAACACTAAATCGCAAGCGAGAAAGGTAAGTTTCATGCTTTCTTATCAGATTTTGGACTGAGAATAGATTTCTTACAGATGTACCCTTCGTCCAAAGTG
This sequence comes from Ascaphus truei, assembly GCF_040206685.1. Lineage (NCBI taxonomy): Eukaryota > Metazoa > Chordata > Amphibia > Anura > Ascaphidae > Ascaphus > Ascaphus truei. The sequence goes on from NC_134497.1 coordinate 17,647,888, forward strand.
CAAAATTCACAGAATTAAAATGGCTCTGTCAGTTTAATACCAGTTGATTACAATGATGGCCATTTGTTCATTCCAACAATGTAGGTTATTTAAAACCAGCTTTAAAAGTATGCCATTATTGTTTTATTGTACGGGTAGAATGACATCAAATCTTTTCACCGCTCGAAATATAAGTTTTGGTGTCCAAGAGAATACAGCAAAATAAAAGATGGCAGACAGTTTCACATTAGTTATCATAGGGCAATAAAACAGTCACAAAATAAAAGCTAGTATAATGTAATACCATAGCACGTTTCTCTTTAATATCCTAATATAACATCGTATTCTCTTCTTATATGGTCATATATATATATATATGGAATAGTGGCAGCAAAAGTAGCTTGTTTTATAAATACAGTAGGGTGCATTATACAGGTTGTCCTCGCTTTACGACATTTCGCTTTCCGTCTGACGCGTTTTCCGCCAGCGGCTAATGCAATAAAAAAATGCATTATCCGCCGCACGTTTCGCCTATCCGACGGAAATCGCCACCGGTTAACATTGGTCCCGCTTTCCGACAATCTGCTATCTGACAGTGGTTTGCGGTACACATTGTGTCAGATTTGCGAGGACTCACTGTACAGTACTTAGCCAGGAAAATGATTGTTTAGTTTATAATATGTATGTATATGTTTATATACATAGCACCTTCCATGTACATAGCACTTCACAGCAGTAGCACACGTGACATAATAGGAATAAGCGCTTCAGACATAAGCCACACTAGTAGACATTAGGAAAAGCCCGAAGAGCTTATAATCTAATTGGTAAATTGGGAGAATGTACAGAGACAATAGGAAAGTGCATCTGCAAGGGGCCATAGTAAATGCCACTTTTATACAGAACATTGCATGCCCTTGATATACTGCATGTAGTAATTTGCATGGGTTACGGTGCTGTAAGTTATTGGTTGACCTACATCCCATTCTCTTTAAAGGTGCAGGAACAAAGGATGTTGACCCCACGGAAAATGCTGCTTCTCTGGAGCTTGGTGATCCTGTCCCCGAACTATGTGGTGTCCAGACCGGCTGCGAAAATGTTCCCAGCGGAGCCCAAGACTTGGGGCGATGGTATGTCAGGCACTTTGTAATGAAGCTACAACACTCTCTGCCTTTACTACCCACGGCATTTGGGGTTCATAAATATCGATGCACTGACATAAAAAGGGATATCTTATTTATTGCATACTTCCCACTGGAAAATAGAAATGATATACATATACATAGAAATGTTGAGATGTTTGACTATTTTTAGGAAGGCGCTCATTAGTTACCAGAATATTTTTAATGGATTCTTAAAGAAAAATAAAGGAGTAGTGCTTACCGTGCCCGGGCTAGGATATCCTCAGTACTTCCCAGGGGATCTCTGCTTTTGTGGGAGTCCAATCAAGACATCCGCACTTTAGGGAAAATGTACCCACCATACAGGATACATTTGAAAGTATTACAAAGTAAATGAGGTTGGATGAAGAGTTCACCCTACAGTATGGGAAATTTAGATGACTGATCCAGAGGAAGCAAACAAAACAACCCAGTGATATATCATCTAATGATAACGCATAAGGGGAAATAAATTCCTTCCTGACTCCAAATATTGGCAATCAGATTACTCCCTGGATCAATTTCCTTCCCATGTTTACTTATTTGGTATATCCCGGTATACCTTTCCTTTCTAAAAAGATGTCCAACCATTTTTTTGAACATATCTATTGTATCTGCCATCACAGTCTCCATGGGTATTGACCCACACTGTAACTGCCCTTACTGTAAAGAACCCTTTCCTTTGTAAAGAGATGCCCCACCTTTTCTTAAAGATATCTATTGTATCTGCCATCACAGTCTTCATGGTGTTCTTTATGTAATATTGTAACAACGTAAATGCTGACAGAATATCAAACATTTATTTAGACCTTGAAGACTTTTGCCACTAATGCTATGGCCCATATTTACTTCTGCCATAAGGCACCTAACAGCCCGTCCATTTCACTGAGCTCTACTGTGTCTTCCACCAAGAGAAGGTGTCTTCTAGCAGAAGACTGCATAGTTAATATGGCAATATGGGGAACATTCATCCAGCTTAAGTATGGGTTAGCTCAGGGGCGATCAACGCCACTCCTCAACTGACCAACAGGTCAGGTTTTCAGGATATACCAGCTTCAGCATAGGTGGCTCAGTCAGTCAAAGACTGAGCTGCTGATTGGGCCACCTGTGCTGAAGCAGGGGCTGATTGAGCCACCTGTGCTGAAGCAGGGACTGATTGAGCCACCTGGGCTGAAGCCAGGATATCCTGAAAATCTGACCACTTGGGGGTTGGGGGGGACAACTTGATGACTGGAGTTGAACCCCCCCTGGGTTCGCTCACCTGATTTAAATCAATGGGTGATAACGCCGGATCCTGTGCGCTAATCCGTACCTGCGCTTAATGAATGTGTCCCTTATGTGACGTGCAGGACACACGTTCTAACTATCAAGATGACCATTGGCTATAAGGCTCTCTAATTTGTTTTAATACGGCACAATGTACTCTACTCATGATAAAGGGACAGTCCATCAAAAAACAAAAACATTTTCAGATAGCTTATCTAAATTTATAGGCTGCCTGACAAAGGTTCAATCAGCATTAAAATAACTATTTCATATATCTGTATCTTGTGAAAATTGAATATGGTTTGCATATTTCTGGGGATCCTGGATTTAGGCTTGGTTATTAACCACTTATGCTTAAATCCAGACTTCCCTGATACTACTCCTGTAATTACTACTCTGCAAATAAACGCACCCAGCTTGGAGGAGGGATAGACAGTCTTATTCCCAAAGGACATTAGATAAAGATTGTGAAAACCCACCGAAGCATGGAGAAAGTATACTCGTATGTTTTCTTTGTACATCTAATTTTTTTAATTGTTTTCCTTCTTCTCCCAGCTGTAACCTCCAGCCACAATTCAGCAAAAGCCCCAAGCAAAACATCGGGAGCAGGATCATCTGGTGGATGGACTGTATCTGGAACTGGCAACCAGGCTCCCGGCTGGGAAACTGGCAAAAATGGAGCAATGACATTTGAAGGCCTCCCTAGTTTTAGTTGGGAAACAAATGGCGCAGAAAACTGGGCACCCGGGGGGAAACAGTTTATTTCGAGCTGGGGTGTAAATGATGTAGGCACAGGGGCGTTCAATGATAAATTTACCTTTGGGAAAGACCAATCTTCATCTGGTAGCTGGCAAATGCCTAACTCTGGTAGTGGTAAAATGACTACTGTTAAAGGTGAACCTAGTGCTAGCTGGGTTACGTATGAGGATGGAAATGGCAAAGTGACTTCTACTTCAAACTGGGGTACATATGAAGGAGGGGAAACAGTGACTGGAAATCAACCTGGGTTCAGCTGGAGTATGTATGATGGGGATACAAGTTCATACAATTTTCCCAAAGGAGGTGGCATGTTGGGTGGAGATATGATGGGTGGTGCAGTTGGCTTTGGTGGTGGTTCGAACGAAGGTGGTACAATAACTAGCTTTGGAAGTGTTGATTTTGGTGATGTTCCTGGGGGTGAAAAAATAGGAGGCGTAGGGGGTAGTATGTCTGGTGGAAACAAGTTGGAGAAAACATCTCAATTTGCTAGTGCAAAAAAAGGCGGCGTTCTTGGTGGTGTCCTTGGTGGAAAGCAGAAAGTGAAGGCACCTGAAGTGGGAAATAGTGGGGAAAAATACAGTTTTGCAGATGGTGATAAATCTTCTATGGTAAAAAATAAGAAAGAGGGTGCTAAAAAAGGTAAAGGCGGATTGTTAGGAGGTGGTTTGTTGAGAGGAATAACAGGAGAACTTCTTGATGGTGATTTGTTGGGAGGAGTAACAGGAGGACTTCTTGATGGTGGTTTATTGGAAGGAGTAACAGAAGGACTTCTTGGTGGTGATTTCCTCGAAGGAGGAGCAGTAGGATATCTTGGTGGTGATTTGTTGGGAGGAATATCAGGAGGACTTCTTGGGGGTGATTTGATGGGAGGAGTTATTGGTGGTGATGTGTTGGGAGGAGTTATTGGTGGTGATTTGTTGGGAGGAGTTCTTGGGGGTGATTTGTTAGGAGGAGTTATTGGTGGTGATGGGTTGGTGGGAGGATTTCTTGGGGGTAATTTGTTGGGAGGAGCTCTTGGTGGTGATTTCCTCGGAGGAGGAGCAGGATATCTTGGTGGGGATTTGTTGGGAGGAGTTATTGGTGGTGATTTGTTGGGAGGAGTTTTTGATGGTGATGTGTTGGGAGGAGTTATTGGTGGTGATTTGTTGGGAGGAGTTCTTGGGGGTGATTTGTTAGGAGGAGTTATTGGTGGTGATGGGTTGGTGGGAGGATTTCTTGGGGGTAATTTGTTGGGAGGAGCTCTTGATGGTGATTTCCTCGGAGGAGGAGCAGGATATCTTGGTGGGGATTTGTTTGGAGGAGTTATTGGTGGTGATTTGTTGGGAGGAGTTTTTGATGGTGATGTGTTGGGAGGAGTTCTTGGTGGTGATGTGTTGGGAGGAGCTCTTGGGGGTGATTTGTTGGGAGGAGTTCTTGGTGGTGATTTGTTAGGAGGCCTTCTTGGTGATTATGGGGTGCTGGGAGGAGTTCTTGGGGGGGATTTGTTGGGAGGAGTTCTTGGTGGGGATTTGTTGGGAGGAGTTCTTGGGGGTGATTTGTTGGGAGGAGCTCTTGGGGGTGATTTGTTGGGAGGAGCTCTTGGGGGTGATTTGTTGGGAGGAGTTCTTGGGGGTGATTTTTTGGGAGGAGTTCTTGGGGGTGATTTGTTGGAAGGAGTTCTTGGTGGTGATGTGTTGGGAGGAGCTCTTGGGGGTGATTTGTTGGGAGGAGCTCTTGGGGGTGATTTGTTGGGAGGAGTTCTTGGGGGTGATTTGTTGGGAGGAGCTCTTGGGGGTGATTTGTTGTCAGGAGTTCTTGGGGGTGATTTGTTGGGAGGAGTTCTTGGTGATGATGGGTTCTTGGGAGAAGTTCTTGGTGGGGATTTGTTGGGAGGAGTTCTTGGGGGTGATTTGTTGGGAGGAGTTCTTGGGGGTGATTTGTTGGAAGGAGTTCTTGGTGGTGATGTGTTGGGAGGAGCTCTTGGGGGTGATTTGTTGGGAGGAGTTCTTGGTGGTGATTTGTTAGGAGGCCTTCTTGGTGATGATGGGGTGCTGGGAGGAGTTCTTGGGGGGGGGTTGTTGGGAGGAGTTCTTGGTGGGGATTTGTTGGGAGGAGCTCTTAGGGGTGATTTGTTGGGAGGAGTTCTTGGGGGTGATTTGTTGGGAGGAGCTCTTGGGGGTGATTTGTTGTCAGGAGTTCTTGGGGGTGATTTGTTGGGAGGAGTTCTTGGTGATGATGGGGTGCTGGGAGGAGTTCTTGGGGGGGATTTGTTGGGAGGAGTTCTTGGTGGGGATTTGTTGGGAGGAGTTCTTGGGGGTGATTTGTTGGGAGGAGTTCTTGGGGGTGATTTGTTGGGAGGAGTTCTTGGGGGTGATTTGTTGGGAGGAGCTCTTGGTGGGGATTTGTTGGGAGGAGTTCTTGGGGGTGATTTGTTGGGAGGAGTTCTTGGGGGTGATTTGTTGGGAGGAGTTCTTGGGGGTGATTTGTTGGGAGGAGTTCTTGGTGATGATGGGTTGGTGGGAGGACTTCTTGGTGGTGATTTGTTAGGAGGCATTCTTGGTGATGATGGGTTGGTGGGAGGACTTCTTGGTGGGGATTTGTTGGGAGGAGTTCTTGGGGGTGATTTGTTGGGAGGAGTTCTTGGGGGTGATTTGTTGGGAGGAGTTCTTGGGGGTGATTTGTTGGGAGGAGCTCTTGGTGGGGATTTGTTGGGAGGAGTTCTTGGGGGTGATTTGTTGGGAGGAGTTCTTGGGGGTGATTTGTTGGGAGGAGTTCTTGGGGGTGATTTGTTGGGAGGAGTTCTTGGTGATGATGGGTTGGTGGGAGGACTTCTTGGTGGTGATTTGTTAGGAGGCATTCTTGGTGATGATGGGTTGGTGGGAGGACTTCTTGGTGGGGATTTGCTGGGAGGAGTTCTTGGTGGTGATTTGTTGGGAGGACTTCTTGGTGATGATGGGTTGGTGGGAGGACTTCTTGGTGGGGATTTGCTGGGAGGAGTTCTTGGTGGTGATTTGTTGGGAGGACTTCTTGGTGATGAGGGGTTGGTGGGAGGACTTCTTGGTGGGGATTTGCTGGGAGGAGTTCTTGGTGGTGATTTGTTAGGGGGCATTCTTGGTGATGATGGGTTGGTGGGAGGACTTCTTGGTGGGGATTTGCTGGGAGGAGTTCTTGGTGGTGATTTGTTGGGAGGACTTCTTGGTGATGATGGGTTGGTGGGAGGACTTCTTGGTGGGGATTTGCTGGGAGGAGTTCTTGGTGGTGATTTGTTGGGAGGACTTCTTGGTGATGAGGGGTTGGTGGGAGGACTTCTTGGTGGGGATTTGCTGGGAGGAGTTCTTGGTGGTGATTTGTTGGGAGGACTTCTTGGTGATGATGGGTTGCTGGGAGGACTTCTTGGTGGGGATTTGCTGGGAGGAGTTCTTGGTGGGGATTTGCTTGGAGACCTTCTTGGTGGTGATTTGTTGGGAGGCCTTCTTGGTGATGAAGGGTTGGTGGGAGGACTTCTTGGTGGGGATTTGCTGGGAGGAGTTCTAGGTGGCGATTTGTTGGGAAGCCTTCTAGGTGGTGAAGGTGGTCTGCTTGGAGATGATGGCATATTTGGAATCATAAAAGGCACCCTTGGGTGAGTCAAGTAGTATTCTGAAGCACATTTATGATTTAAACATAAACATGATTTGTTCAGGAATATTACAACCATGTATATATTTTTTAATATTTTGGCATCATTCAGAACTGTGTAATACATACGAAAGGAACCCATATAAGAGTATTTGGAGAAAGTATTTGTCCCACATAAATATGGGGAAACAAGCAAGAAACGATAATGATCCCATCACATAATACTACATTTGAAAGGGTTCACTGTGTTAAATACTGTAGCACAATCCTTCCCCATATTTAAAAAAAAAATGTTTCTAGACCATTATGAGATATATGTACAGTAAGATGATAATAAAATAAGGTTCATGTGATGTAAGGAGGACAGAATCTAATAGGACTATGCAGCTTTGATGACTATTGATAGGTTTTCTCTCATGCTTTATTTCCCAGGTTGGGAATGATCGATCTCACATTCCCTCAGATTCAGATAACACCCACAGACGGCATTGGATTGGAGGTGTTTTTGTATACAAGAATTGCCGTAGGGGGAGATGGGTGAGTCCTTTATCCTACAAAGGATACTACAGATAACTATGGTGCTACCTGGTGGATATAGTGTTCAGTGTTTATACACAATAATAGGATCAAACCAGGTAATACAGAATGAATATAATGGCCCCTCTGTTGGTTGGCAGCTTGACCAGGTCAGGATCTTCCCTTGATCCTTTTTGAGTAGGGTAGATAGGGTATATGGTCAGCGCACAGTGGAGAGACGTAGTGGAAAAAAGGTCGTGAAAAACAAAGATTCAGTATGGGTACATGAGAACTTCGATCTCTTGCTGAATATGAAAGAGGGCTCAATGCAGCAGTATAAAAATAGTTATAATCAAATGCTACTCACACAGCCCTGTGTGAGTCAGAGTCTCTTAATGGTATCTTTCGACAGCTGATCACTCCTCTTTGAAGGGTTTAGAACACTACTTCTCTCCACTGTGCGCTGACCATATACCCTGTCTACACTTTATCCTAGAAACCCTGCACAATGAAAGTTCCCCATACGCTTTTTAATTGTAATTGTTAAGAATACAATCTTTTATATTGATTACTTTGGAAAAACAGAAATGGCTTTGGTCCGTCAGTAATTTAGTCACATCTACAAACTATAATCCTTCTTAGACACAACAAAGAAGTCAAAGAAACCATATGGATTATGATGAATACTTGCTATGCACAGCACTGTATGCCTAGAACATTCATCTTTAGCCTCCATTCTATATAAATTGAATGGGGTCCTCCAGCTCCTTTGCATAAATATATTAGATGAACAGAAATACCATTCTGATGTTTTGTGTCACTGGAATACAAATCATTTTAGACCAGGTGTGGCCACCTCCTGTCATCAAGGGCCACCAACATGTCATGTTTTCATGATATCCCTGCTTCAGCTCAGGTGGTTCACTCATTGACTGCGCTGAAGCAGGGATATCCTGAAAACCTCACACGTTGGACGCCTTGATGACTGAAGTTGACCACCCCTGTACTAGGGCCTTTCCTTGAATTTGCACGCGTTCAGTGTGTTACAGGACGGACGGTTGTGTTTCGCCCTGCGGATTATGACGCTATCGGTACATTCATTGCAATATCAGACAGTGAAATAATAAAACAGCCTTAGATCTTAAAAGGTCCAGAGGCATATCTCTGGTTACTTTCCAAAGTCTGCTCTTACAGCAGCGACAAAGCTTATTTTAACACGGCTGGAGCCGCAACCCGCGTGAAGACGCGGGTTTGTCATTTTTTTTCGCAGCGTGCCACGCGTCACTGATGCGCGGTCACGCTGCATCGGGTGCGTGTGCGCGTGGCGCGCGTGCCCAGGGCTGCCCAAAGGGAGCCCTGGTTAAGGGAGATGTGGGGATGGCGGTGGGGGGCCCGGGGGACCTGGTGGACCCGGAGAAGCAGAGGGGAGAGGCATCAATCGGAGAACCGATCTGAGAGGTTCCGGCTGGCGCGTGGGAAAATTTGGCGCCAGCCCGGAATCTGTCGTGGGACAAACCGGGTAAGTGTTAGAATTAGCTTTGTCGCTGCTGTATAAGGCGTTTGTGTCTTACTCCCACGTACCTCGCGCACGCGCCATGTTATGGAACCAATCCCAAATCTTTACCGATCAGCCTGTAACTGTATATTGATCTTTATAACAGCATATCAATGTCTTCAATGAGGCATTATAAGTGTGGCACGTGCCACATAGACCATCAAAAAAGTGATATGTAAGTGACATCCTGTATTTGTAATGTGGGGGGGGGGGGGGCAGCTCATCCAGTTCTGGCTTTTGAACCCTGCAAGATGAGGGACCTCTTCAATGCTGTAGGCCCAAGATCCTTCCGTGCGCCGGAGAATATTTGGATGGAGTTAATGGTTCTCCAGCACTGGGAAATTACTTATTAGTTATTGAATACTGTCTCATTAATACTCTGTAATTAATGATGCACCCCTCCTTCTCCACCTACCCTGGGAGAGGTTGCACCCCTGGAGTTACAATGGTGGGCAAAAGGGAGGCCAAGCCATATAAAGGGGCAACAGTTCATTAGATATTTCTCCAATTCTTTCCGCTGTCTGTACACATGTACTGTAACTAGTTCTTTTAACCAAGGATTCTTACATAAAAGGACCCCACCATAAAGTAATCACTGTTTCTTATTCAGGTTGGCAGGAGGTCTTCTGGGTGTAACTATTGAAGCCAACGTCACATTAATAGCCCAGATGGTGGAAGTGAATGGTGTACTCACGTTGGTGGTTAGAGACTGTGCAACTATTTTTACCGGCATGAAGATAAGAGGATTTCTGTGAGTAACGAGGTGTTATTACAAATTAGCAAATTAGCAGATGTCTGCATTTCAGTCGTGTGAGTCAGAAACAGGGCAAAAAGACAAAATAATGCCACTTCAATCCATAATGTTCTCCCCAACAGGGTATGTATTTATATATACAGTATATACAGTATAAATATATATATATATATATATATATATAGTATATAGAGCAGTTGGCCCTCCCAAAGGTTGTAGTAGAGGTTGGTGCTCGTCCCATAGGTACACGTAATATAAATAGTGGTACCTGGATTGAAGTCCCACGGTAAAGAGACAGCACACAAGCATGAAATGTCCAAAAAAAGTGTATTGTGGTAAGTGGCACACACAATCGACGTTTCGGTCCTCACAGAGGGACTTTTCTCAAGGCAGTGCTATGAGAATGGTCCCTCCGTGAGGACCGAAATTTCGGCTCTGTGTGCCCTCTTACCACAATACACTTTTTTATACATTTCATGCTTGTGTGCCGTCTCTTTACCGTCGGACTTCAATCCAGGTACCACTATTTATTTATTTATATATTCCTGGATTGAAGTCCGATGGTAAAAATATATATATATATATATGTATATACTGTATATACAGTACATTTTGCCGGTGTGCAACAACAAGGACCACTTAAAGGCAATATAATTATCCACCAGTCGATATATAGATAAGGGTGTACATAAAAAATCAATCTACATGTCACCAGTACAGGGGTGGCCAGGTTCAGTCTTCAAGGGCCAACAACAGGGCCAAGTATTAGGGATATCCCTGCTTCAGCACAGGTGGCTCAATCAGTCGCTCAGTCTTCGACTGCACAACCTGTGCTGAGGACTGTAGTTGGCCAATGAAAAGGGCAGCCATTTTGTTTTATCCCTCCAACATTCTACGAATGTCAAGAAGATGTCTGCAGATTGCTACATCATACAAAAGAGTGCTTAGATCAACTGTACAGGGAATGACAAAGGTGTACTGAACGATGACAACAGTATGGGTTTTAAAATATCCTGGGGTGTTGGGCATTGCACCGGTTTATCTATTATCTTACTGTTTCCTCGCGTTATTAGGGTGCTTGATATAGCAGAGGGGATGCTGCACGGAATTGCACCTGGTTTGGTAAGTATCCAGTTCACAGCACATTTTTGGACTCTCCGTTGCTGGTAGCCTGGGGGTTAAAAAGAGTGAAGTGTTTCAGGGCTCCAAGGGTTCCATCTGCAGGTTGGGAAACTCTGCCGGAATGTATGTACAGTATGTATGTACAGTATGTAGATCTCTATATAGCGGCACTAATGTACATAGCGCTTCGCAGCAGTAATACACGTGGCAATCATATAAATAACAAGTAATACCAATAACAGAAAGTGGGAAGAAGTGCTTCAGACATAAGTGACATTTAGGAAAAGGAGTACCTGCCCCGAAGAGCTTACAATCGAATTGGTAAGTTGGAGGAACATACAGAGACAGGAGGAAGGAATAGCCCTCTGAAGTCCTGAAATCTTGTAATTCTTTTTAATCATGGCTATTAAAGGTACAGCTCAACCCTGTTATAGCGCAATCCGTTACAACGCGAATCCGCATATAACGCGATGCAAGTGTAGCTCCCAATTTAGTATTTATGAACACTTTACAACCCGATTATTGGTCTCTTAAATACTTTATTGTACAATGCATACAATTGTACATTATTTCTAACGCGATACGCTTATAACGCGATGTGATTCTTTGGACCCCAAGCACAGCGTTATAAGGGGGTTGAGCTGTATCACTTATACCTTCCTTTTCTTTGTTTTTTTTCTATGGGCTAACACTGTACCATCTTCTATTTCTGTCCATTGGGAGAAGGAGCGGCCCAGGGTCAGCTCCCTGTGACCTTGGGCAAGTCACTTTATCTCCCTGTGCCCCAGGCACCTAAATCATAGATTGTATGCTCACCTGGGCAGAGACAGTGTCTGTTACATTCCTATGTGCTGCGTACCACGCGCTATACTGTCATTGAGCCCTATTGGGAGAAAAGTGCTACTGTATATTAAATAAAGTTATTATTACTGATAAAAGTGAAATCATTTGTAGTGTGTTCCGGTGTATTTTTATTTTTTCCTTAGCGGCCGCACTTTTTATTTAAATGAGATACTGATCCAGTTCTCTTCCATTCTGTAACAGGTATGTCCTCTTTTTGAGATGGGTCTCGGTCTTCTGAATACTGCCATTGGCATGGCTGGAGGTACGTTTTTCATATTAAAACAACAAGATTCTACAGATAATAAGTAGATACAGAACTATTTCATGTTTGATAACAATTACAATATAGAGGTGCCCCAAATTAAGATGACTGGAGTCTTGCAAGTTAGCCCACTAACTGAATGGATTTGTTTCTCCGTTTGCAGGTCTTATCCCAGTGGACCTTTTCGGATCAGGTTCACCAGATAATTCTGGAGTGGACAGCCCAGGAAGTTACGATGAGGGAAGTTCTGACCAATGGAACCCAGACATGCCTGAAGGATTCTTACCAGGAAGTTACGATGAAGGAAGTTATGAACAATGGAATCCAGATATGCCTGACGATTTCTTCCCGGGAACTTACGATGAGGAAAGTTATGGACAATGGAATCCAGACATGCCTGAAGGATTCTCCCCAGGAAGTTACGATGAGGGAAGTTATGAACAATGGAATCCAGACATGCCTGAAGGATTCTCCCCAGGAAGTTACGATGAGGGAAGTTATGGACAATGGAATCCAGACATGCCTGAAGGATTCTCCACAGGAAGTTACGATGACGGAAGTTATGGACAATGGAATACAGACATGCCTGAAGGATTCTCCCCAGGAAGTTACGATGAGGGAAGTTATGGACAATCGAATACAGACATACCTGAAGGATTCTCCCCAGGAAGTTACAATGAGGGAAGTTATGGACAATGGAATTCAGATATGCCTGAAGGATTCTCTCCCGGAAGTGGTAGTATAGAAATTGATATAGGAGAATGGAATACAGACACTTTTGAAGTAGTTGTCCCAGGAAGTGACAATAAGGAAATTGATTTAGAACAATGGAATATGGCCAATTATGAAGCACAGGTAGTCTTTCCAGGAAGTGACACCATGGTGGACATGGATATAGAACAATGGAATACGGACAGTTCTGTAGTAGAGATAACAGAAAGTGACAATATGAACATGAATGGAGGACAATGGACTACAGATAATTCTGTAGTAGATATGACAGGAAGTGACTATATGACCATGTATGGAGGACAATGGACTACAGTCAATTCTGCAGTAGATTTGACAGGAAGTGACAATATGAACATGTATGGAGGACAATGGAATACAGACAATTCTGTAGTAGATTTGACAGGAAGTGTCGATATGAACATGAATGGAGGACAATGGACTATAGGCAATTCTGAAGTAGATATGACAGGAAGTGACTATATGACCATGAATGGAGGACAATGGAATACAGTCAATTCTGTAGTAGATTTGACAGGAAGTGACAATATGAACATGTATGGAGGACAATGGAATACAGACAATTCTGTAGTAGATTTGACAGGAAGTGTCGATATGAACATGAATGGAGGACAGTGGACTATAGGCAATTCTGAAGTAGATATGACAGGAAGTGACTATATGACCATGAATGGAGGACAATGGAATACAGTCAATTCTGTAGTAGATTTGACAGGAAGTGACAATATGAACATGTATGGAGGACAATGGAATACAGACAATTATGTAGTAGATTTGACAGGAAGTGTCGATATGAACATGAATGGAGGACAATGGACTACAGGCATGTCTGAAGTGATGTCAGGAAATTACTTTGATGGAGGTTATGAAAACCAGCAGAACACCTACGTTTCTGAAGTCTTCACGATGAATGATAATGGTCAAGGCTTTGAGGGAGGTTCTGAATAAACTGTAACTAGTTATAACTCTCCAAGCACTTTTGAGATGTTTTATCCCCAAAGTGACTTTAATGAAAATTATTAAATACTTGTCTATTAAAGCTGAACATACTTTTCTGGAACAGCTTGTATTTGGTTAAGAGAATAAAACGTTTGAACTTCTCATGCTGGAATACGAATATGGGTGGCCTCCATCTAATTCGAATAAGCATTTAATCATAAACACAATCAGTTATAAATTGGGATATTTTGCAATGTGGTGTGATTATTATTGAATCAAAATGTTAAGGATGCTCGGCCTTGAAACCTCACATTTCACTCGTTAAAATCCTCGATCTTTCACAGTTATGAAATATAGTGTGGTGCTAGAGGTTACTCCTCTCATCCACACCCCTGTTTGCACCCAGATCAACCTAATATTCATTAAGATGAGAGCTTTAGTGTAATCGAACGACCGTTACAAAATGAAAAGAAGAAATACCACTTCTTATGTGAACATTCAGTTTCCACGTTGGAATGTGGAAAAATGGCGCTTGTGGATGTAATGGATGAGGGGATGGGAGAGAGTAAAGGCCTAGGAGAGCAGTGCTGGGAAAATACTGGGACATTTCACTAGCCAGACAGAATATGTATTAGCCCGACTAAATTGTATCTTAATCCACAAATAATGTATTTAAAATTAATAAAATTACAACTGCATATAGCTTCACGCTGTCTGTTACTTTATTCTTGTTGTGTCCTCCCTGGCAGATACATGGCTGTACATGTGTATGTGTTGTGTGTACGTCACTATGTGTCGCCCAGCATGTTGTGTACCTCACTATGTGAGAAACACTACCCCCCAAATACATACAAAAAAAACAGCCCCCCAAACACATACCAGCCCCCCTTCAAATGTATACCAAAACCCACTCTCACCCCTCCCCAAATACATATAAAATACAGACTTACCTTGGGGATGGTCTCTGGCCTCTGGCTGGGCCTGGCTGCTGGTCCTCTCATCAGAGCCAAGGCCCGGCGGCTACGAGAGGACTGGCAGCCAGGCTCCCCGCAGCCACCGGGGCCAGGACACTTTTCCAGTCTCTGCCCCCCTGTCGGTGGTCCAGCCCGCCCCCTTTTTAAAGGCTCTCCACACTCATAGTCCCTCCTCATCCAGAGCCATTATTACCGCCTGCTCTCATGTCCAGCACAGTCATGTGGGAGAGGAACCTGCCAGGGTGCTGTGCGGCTGTGAGTGCCTCACACAGGGGGTTACACAGAGAATACAGGGCTAGAAGTATTCCCACTTTGTCTTAATAAGGTGTTATTTCCCAGTAAAACAAGCCAGAGAGCGCTACACCGACACAAAGAGGATAAGAGCAAAGCGTAGCAGGCGGCAGGAGGAAACCAAATAAGCAAAAAAGAAATATATTATGAGCTAGTAAGTTATAAGGTACAAAAACAATGTGAATCTAAAGGGTTAACCCAGGCAGAGTAATTAGGGAGGATTTGTAATGTGTTCCTTTAAGCATTAGTAAGGATTACCAGAGCATTAGAGAAAGTATTGTGTTGTGCAGAGGCACACTTTGGGTTACGTTATCTCAGGATGTGCTAACGCTGATTTTATCTGGAAATGAGAAACCGGTCGCTCAGGTGGCACAGGGACAAAGTGTGTGGTGTGTGTGATGCACATTTAATCTGCTTTTAGGAGCCATGTAAGCGCAGATAATCTCACCATAATTGTACAGCAAACATTTCTTATCAGATTGCACCACTGCAGTATCATGTTTGGCACATGGATTAGGACGCTACAGGGAATACGTTACCAAATGAGGGCTTCCAATGTGCTCATTAAGGGAGGAGGGTTATTTACAAATGTCTGCAAAACTGGGGAAAATCAGTTCAGAATAACGGTACCTTATTTATCTAAAATAAGGAATCACACCCAAAACTGAAATTTTTCTTTTGATAGATCGAGGGCACTGCGTTTGCACTGCGTTTGCACTGCGTTTGCACTGCGTTTTCACTGCGTTTGCACTGCGTTTGCTCTCCCCCCCAACCCCCCACCCCCCCACCCCTATTTTGCAGCTGGGAGTGGTTACTAAATAACCTGCATGGTTTTTGCTGATAATTGGAAAATAAAGCTGGCAAAGACGTTCAGAGTAAGAGGATTACTCTTTATGGGGCCTATTCAGGTAGCTTCGATAAAATCACTGCCAAATCGAACGGTTTGACATGACCCCACCGAACGGTTTGACATTTGTGTTATCACGGTATTCAGAAAGAACAAGAAAGCAATACCGCAAGTTACAAACCGAGAAGTAGGAAAATGCCAATACCGCTCAGGGCTAGGGTTGCCAAGTGGCTTCTCCGAAAATACTGGGCTCAGTGGTGAAAGGTGCGTCAGGTCACTGTGTCCAGGGAGGTAATACCGGACACACACATGTCCAGTATTACTGTATCTCTCATTTTTTACTGGACAGAGTATCCAAATACAGGCCAGTCCGGTTCAATATCGGAGACCCTACTCGGGGCAGCAGCAATGGTATCTCAGCCTTTTTCTTAATTCTCCCCCGTGCGATCTTCCCGCAGTCTGTAAGAGCTGCACAGAGAGTGCTGCGTCTCCCTGCAGAGCTCTTACAGGCGATTGCGCTGTTTTTATTTACATTTTACTAACACAGTATTGTAGCAGGGGGTCTCCGGAGCTGAACCGCATAAATTTCAGGTCCGGGGACCCCCTGCTTCCCAAGCTACAGGCCCCGGTATGGGGTGCCGGTATCGCCTGTGCATATTAATGTTCCGGTCACGTGATGCGGGAGATTTAAACAATGCAAGGAGATTTCGGTACCCCATACCGGGGCTTGTAATTCGGGAAGCAGGGGATCCCCAGATCTGCAATTAATCTGGTTGTGCTCTGGAGACCCCCTGCTTCAATATGTTGTTATTAAAATAAAATACAAAACAGGTAAGCCGCTATGGAAATGAAGGGGTTAAACCCAAGTACCTGGTTTCTTGTCGGTAGAAGGGGGAGTCGTTGTCCCAGGGTGGGTGTTTAGGCTAACCGGGAAGGTTGCAAGAGGAGTTAACCCCTTCACTACCATAACCGCTATGGTAATTAAGGCGTTAACCCCTCCCACTACCCACCCGAGAGGCCTAACCACCCCCCCCCAGTGGAACCCACCCCCTCTACCCATCGATTGTCACAGTGGTAAACCATGCCCCCAATATGGACCTGGATTGCCACTATGGCAATGAATGGGCATCCTAAACAAAAAACACATAACAAAATGCAATACATTACATTACAATGAAATAAAAACAAGCATTTGCCTAAAAATGCTTTGCTTGTCACTGTGCTTACCTATACACAGAAAGGGGGCATAGATAAGCACAATGGCAGTCAATGGACAACCTAAAAAAATACACAATTAAATAACATACAATCAATGTGTTTCTTACTTTTGCCATCTTCGCCCTCCGAATCCTACTCGGGCATCATCTCGACCCACAATGCAATGCTTCCAAGCAGCCGATGCAAAGAAGTCCACGATCATATGTTGATTAATCCGCCATTGATTGTTAGTAACCGCTAAGGTAATGAAGGGGTTAACTCCTCCCGCAACCCTCCCAGTAGGCATAAACACCCGCCACGGGCCAAATCCCACCTTCACCCATCTCCTCTACCCACAATAAACTGGACATTGGTATTTAACTCCTTCATTACCTTAACGCAAACCGCTAAGGTAATGAAGCTTACTGTAAATGTATTTTAATTACGTAGCATGGAAGCCGGGGGTTAATAAGTAATAAGGTGTATCAGCCCCGGAGACTCCAGGCTTCAATCCAATTCTTCTAAGTCCTACTGCAAATCCCATCACGCCACCCTGCGAGTTGCTCGCTAGTTGCAGCCGTGATGAGATTGTCGGAGCTACTAGAATAGGTTGATTTCACAATAAATGTGAGTTTGAGCTGTTTGTGAGCTCCTGCGGGGTCTGTCTGAGCAGGAGCGCTGCCGCTCGGGAGAAGCATGCCGCGAGCGATTTTGGCATGGTATCGAAGCTTTTTGTATAGCTACATACTGTCTGCCAAATCGTATGAGAAGTGCTCCAAATGCTCGATGAGTTAGTTATCGAAGCTACCTGAATGAGCCCCCATGTGCCTGACACTCAACTCACACTCTACTGTATGTGCCTGACACTCAACTCACACTCCATTTGCCTGAAACTCCATATGCCTGACACACAGATCACACTCCCTGTGGCTGAAACTCCATATGCCTGACACTAAACTCAAAGTCACACTCTCGGTGCTTGACACTCCCTGCGCCTGACACTCTCTGTGCCTCACACTCCCTTCTCCTTCTCACTCTCCCTGCTCCTCACACTGCCTGCGCCTCACACTCCCTGCTCCTCACACTCCCTGCTCCTCACACTTCCTGTGCCTGACACTCCCTGCTCCTGACTCTCCCTGCGCCAGAAACTCCCTACACCTGACATTCACTGCGCCTTACACTCCCTGCGCCTGACACTCCCTGCGCCTGACACACATGCCATTAGTGCTGAGATTTTATTCTTTGTCAATTCTTGACGGATAAAAGGCAGTAAAATATACTAACTGGGAAACACCACCTCAGAGAAACACTATGATTATGCTTAGGGGGTCAAAGAAAACTGTGTCCTATCATTTGCTTCCGTCCATATATTATGGATTCTATTGCTAGAAGTGTAAATCTGCAAATGTACATAAATTCAGAAATAAGCTCAACAATGGTACATCAAAACCAAGATGGGCATTGGCACCCACTACACAAGGTTCAAGCAGTTTAAACAAGCTGTCTCAGATACTGTAACAGTCATATATAGAAGCACATGCACACCACTGGTAGGTGCTGGAGGGGGGTACTTATCTGCCGGTGCGCTGTATCCAGGGAGGTCCAGACATCCCAGAAGTACTCGAGCAAAGGAATGGAAGCAGGCACACGGTCTTTCTAAAGGTGCAGTTTATTGTGCCACCAAAGGTCCAACATTTTCAGCAAATAGATTGCCTTTATTAAGGAGAGGGCTTCAGAACATGCTAAACATACCACAATTTATACACAACTGGGTTGCCGAAACGTCGGACCTTTGGTGGCACAATAAACTGCACCTTTAGAAAGACTGTGTGCCTGCTTCCATTCCTTTGCTCAGATACTGTAACCACAGATCACCTGCAGAGGTTAATTACTAAGAACACCCTCAATCCTTTAATACAGAATTAAGAATAAACTCGGAATTCAGGGTGGACACCTGACCTTTTCTTATCATCTCTCCGGAGTTATCACTCATTGTTTATCTTGGAAAACTGGCAAAACCACAATGGATGTTATATGGATCTGAGTCACAAATCTAGCAGCAACGGACTGCATATAAGGACCTCTTACAGCACCCACCCCCCACACCGGAGAGGACGATGTGTCAATGGGCATCACAACTTATTAGCTGAATTTAAAAAGGTAAGGTAGAAAATAGCAAGGAAATATTTGGTGTTCTCTTCATATTTAAGACCCAACTTAAGCCACACTTGCTTAAAGAAGCATATGAATAGCAGCACTGCGGATATTCTGAACACATGATACATAAAGCTTGGCCCCCTGCAGACGCACTGACCAGAACTCCCTCATACTGTCTCTGTACGTTCTCCCTACCTACCAATTAGACTGTAAGCTCCTCGGGGCAGGGACTCCTCTTCCTTAATGTTACTTTTATGTCTAAAGCACTTATTCCCATGATCTGTTATTTATATTATCTGTTATTTATTTGATTACCACATGTATTACTACTGTGAAGCGCTATGTACATTAATGGCGCTATATAAATAAAGACATACAATACAATACAATATTTAATAACCACAGAGCTATAACGTCCAAAAATCCCGACAGGATACATGAAATGCAGCTTATTTTAGCTGCTGTTGTAGCCCCTTGTGAAGTTTACAGTGCAGATGCAGCCACCAGTATCTGGACCACCTGCCTGGGAAAATACTGTGAGATTCTGCAGCCAGACTAATGAATAGGACTGTAGGGACTCCCGCTGTGTTAATCCAATGGGCCATTAGTCTAGCCGCAGAATCTCACAGAAATGTTGCAGCGTTTACTGTGAGATAACCACAGTATTTTCCCAGGCAAGTGGTCCAGATACTGGTGGCTGCTTCTGTATGTTCAGAACGGATCAACATGAGATGATACCAAGTAACACGTCTCCAAGTCACAAGTGTTGAACCAAAGGCAAAAATAAGGAGATGTTATATACAGTATTGGACTTACCACTGATGTCCTCAACAGGTATTCAGTCCGAAGATGTTCCAGTTCTGGCGTGTTTCACTTGTCTGTAGTCTGCTGATCCAGTCTCATTGCATCGGTAGTGCTGGGTCAGCTGGAAGTAATGGGGCAGTACTTCGAGTGGCTAAAGGAGCATTAAACAACGGTGAGGAACCGAATTCCCATTGCACGTGTCAGGTAAAGAAGGGAGGTACAGTATTCCCAGGGCAAGTGTCAGGTAAAGAAGGGAGGTACAGTATTCCCATTGCAAGTGTCAGGTAAAGAAGGGAAGTACAGTATTCCCAGTGTATCAGCTATAGAAGGGAAGTACAGTATTCCCAGTGTATCAGCTATAGAAGGGAAGTACAGTATTCCCAGTGTGACAGGTAAAGAAGGGTAGTAGAGTATTCCCAGTGTGACAGGTAAAGAAGGGAAGTACAGTATTCCCAGTGTGACAGGTAAAGTATGGAAGTACAGTATTCCCAGTGCAAGTGTCAGGTAAAGAAGGGAAGTACAGTATTCCCAGTGTATCAGCTAAAGAAGGGAAGTACAGTATTCCAAGTGTGACAGGTAAAGTATGGAAGTACAGTATTCCCAGTGCAAGTGTCAGGTAAAGAAGGGAAGTACAGTATTCCCAGTGCAAGTGTCAGGTAAAGAAGGGAAGTACAGTATTCTCAGTGTATCAGCTAAAGAAGGGTAGTAGAGTATTCCCAGTGTGACAGGTAAAGAAGGGAAGTACAGTATTCCCAGTGTAAGTATCAGGTAAAGAAGGGAAGAACAGTATTCCGAGTGTGTCAGGTAAAGAAGGGAAGTACAGTATTCCCAGTGTCAGGTAAAGATGGGAAGTACAGTATTCCCAGTGTGACAGGTAAAGAAGGGAAGTACAGTATTCCCAGTGTGACAGGTAAAGAAGGGAAGTACAGTATTTTCAGTGTAAGTATCAGCTAAAGAAGGGAAGTACAGTATTCTCAGTGTGACAGGTAAAGAAGGGAAGTACAGTATTCCCAGTGTAGTTGTCAGGTAAAGAAGGGAAGTACAGTATTCCCAGTGTAGTTGTCAGGTAAAGAAGGGAAGTACAGTATTCCCAGTGTAGTTGTCAGGTAAAGAAGGAAAGTACAGTTTTCCCAGTGTGTCAGGTAAAGAAGGAAAGTACAGTATTCTCAGTGTAAGTATCAGCTAAAGAAGGGAAGTACAGTATTCCCAGTGTAAGTATCAGCTAAAGAAGGGAAGTACAGTATTCCCAGTGTGTCAGGTAATGACGGAAAGTACAATATTCATGGTGCAAGCCTTAAGGATGTATGAGTGGGAAATATTTCTCAGCATATTGTTATTTTAGTATTGTCTATTATAAAGAAAGAAGGGTGGGGAGCCGTGTTGATCCTCTCTTCCATGTAGTAACAAAGGAGGGAACGGGAGTAGGGGTTATGAGACCTTTTATAGGACCAACAAGTAGTTGATATGTTACAAGCTTTCCAACCTCTTCGGGTAGGACCCGATGAAGGACCCTGAGAGGTTGGAAAGCTTGTAAGATATCAAGTATTTGTTGGTCCCAAAAAAAGTATCATACGCCCTACTCCCTCTCCCCCGTGTGTTACTACGTGTCTATTATAAGGAATTCTACCTTCGTCCCCAGTTTGATCTGTGAGCAACCTGCACAGAATAGCTCTTCAATGGGTGGCCACGGGTCAAATGTGGCCCACAGAGGACCTTTATGTGTCACTGGTGACTATTTGTGTTCACAACTGCTTTAATATATGCATCTCTTGTGAGTGAGCCTGTTTCCTCCCCTTCCCCTATCCTTTCCATTAAATGTTTAAAGATTTTATGCTATGGGCCGTGCGCTTTCTTTTTTCTTTTGTATATATATATCTAATATATATAAAATTGAAGGGAAAGCACCTCGTGGAGAGGAGAGACACGATACACCACCGTGTACACAGAATGAAGGCTGGTCAGGTGACTTAGAAAAAACTTTATTTCTACCGATGTAGAGCTAGCACACTTTGACGCGTTTCAGCCAAATGGCCTTTGTCAAATATATCAAATATATATATAAAATTGAAAAGTATTTGATTGTTAGTTGTAGATGTGGGGATTCTCATTGGTCCCTCGGTCCGCCCGCTCCCATGGCCTGGCTCCCCCACGACTCTCATTGGCCAAGAGGTACGCTGACATAACGGACACACCTACTCCACTGTGACACACACACACACACACACACACACACACCCTGAGACTGTCACTTGAGACTATCCCACCTGCGGAGTCACACAGTGACCTTGGTAAGTTTAACCCACCTGAGACTATCACCCCTGTGGAGTCAGCACCCTGTCTGCCGCTACCCCCTCAAATTTTGCGCCTTCACGGCTGCTCCCCACTCCATGTTCCGCCCGTTCCCGGCAGCAATGTCACCCTCTCATCGCTCCGAACACAACATTTCCAACTTCATCTCATCATCACACTCAAAATGTCCACCTTCCCGCCCGATGAACACTCCCTTCCCGGCTGCTCCGCACTCAAATTATACCGCCCGCCCTCCACACTCCCTTCACGGACGATTCACACCCTGTCGCCAATACACGCTAAAAATGTCCGCTCCGCAATAAAATTTTCCGCCTTATCATGTCGCCCACTACACGCGAAAAATTTCCGCTCCGCAATAACATTTTCCACCTCATCATGTCGGCTGCTAAACGCTTACAATGTCCGGATTCACGGACACTACACACTCCCTTCCCGCCCTGTCGCCGCTCCGCACACAAAATGTCCGCCTTCACCTCATCATCACCCTCAAAATGTACACCTTCCCACACCCTCAACACTCCCTTACCGCCCGCAACGCACTGAAAATGTCCGCATTACCATAACCATCACCCTCTCGCCGCTCTGCACACAAACATTTCGCCTTCACCTCATCATAACACTCACAAAGTCCGCTCCGCACACAAAATGTCCGCCTTCTCGCCCGTACCACCCTATTCACGCCTGATATGTACATCTACCCCCACCCCCCGCAACATCCCTATCCGCACAAATACCACCCGCCTCACCCAAACCCGGACGCTCCGCATCCTCCCCATCCGCAAAACTACCCCTCCTCCCGCCTCACCCAAACCCGTACACTTCGCAACATCCCCAGCCGCACCATCACACTCACGTGCGCCGCCCTGCACCGGCTCCCGGACAGAGAGGAAGCGCGGCGCGGCCCTCCTGCCCCAGCCGCAAACTCCAGGCTCCTCCCCCCGCACTCCCAACGAGGAACGGAGGGGAAGCTCGGCGCGGCCCTCCTGCCCTAGCCGTAAACTCCAGCCTCCTCCCCCCTCGCTCCCAACGAGGAACAGAGGGGAAGCGCGGCGCGGCCCTCCTGCCCCAGCCGCAAACTCCAGCCTCCTCCCCCCTCGCTCCCAACGAGGAATTGAGGGGAAGCGCGGCGTGTCCCTCCTGCCCCAGCCGCAAACTCCAGCCTCCTCCCCCATCGCTCCCAACGAGGAATTGAGGGGAAGCGCGGTGTGTCCCTCCTGCCCCAGCTGCAAACTCCAGGCTCCTCCCACCTCGCTCCCAACGAGGAACAGAGGGGAAGCGCGGCGCGGCCCTCCTGCCCCAGCCGCAAACTCCAGCCTCCTCCCCCCTCGCTCCCACCCACTCAGTCACTCAGTCTGTCACCCAATCAGTTACCCACCCAACCAATCACCGACCCACCCACCCAGTCACCAACCCCACTCAGTCATTCAGTCACCCACCCACTCAGTCAGTCACCCACCCACCCAATCACCCACCCACCCAATCACCCACCCACCCAATCACCCACCCACCCAATCACCCACCCAGTCACCCACCCAGTCACCCACCCAGTCAGTCACCCACACACCCAGTCAGTCACCCACCCAGTCAGTCACCCACCCAGTCAGTCACTCACCCGTCAGTCACCCACCCGTCAGTCACCCACCCGTCAGTCACCCATGCACCCAGTCAGTCACCCACGCACCCAGTCAGTCATCCACGCACCAAGTCAGTCACCCATGCACCCAGTCAGTCAGTCATCCACCAACTCTGTCACCCACCTAGTCACCCACCCAGTCAAGTCACCCACCCAGTCAAGTCACCCAAGTCACCCAACCAGTCAGTCATCAGTCACCCAGCCACCCACTCACCCAGTCAGTCACCCACCCACCCTGTCACCCACCCACCCAGTTAGTCAGTCAACCACCCAGTCAGTCACCCACCCAGTCAGTCAGTCAACCTCCCAGTCAGTCACCCACCCAGCCAGATAGTCACCCACCCAGTCATCCACTCAGTTCGTCAGTCACCCACCCAGTCAGCCACCCACCCACCCAGTCAGTCACCCACACACCCAGTCACCCACACACCCAGTCACCCACCCAGTCAGTCACCCACTGAGTCAGTCACCCACCCAGTCAGTCACCCACCCGTCAGTCACCCACCCAGTCAGTCACCCAGTCAGTCACCCATGCACCCAGTCAGTCACCCATGCACCCAGTCAGTCACCCATGCATCCAGTCAGTCACCCACGCACCCAGTCAGTCACCCACCAACTCTGTCACTCACCCAGTCACCCACCCAGTCAAGTCACCCACCCAGTCAAGTCGCCCAAGTCACCCACCCAGTCAGTCATCAGTCACCCAACCACCCAGTCAAGTCACCCACCCAGTCAAGTCACCCAAGTTACCCACCCAGTCAGTCATCAGTCACCCACCCACCCACTCACCCAGTCAGTCAGTCACCCACCCACCCTGTCACCCACCCAGTCAGTCAGTCACCCACCCAGTCAGTCACCCACCCACCCAGTCAGTCAGTCACCCACCCAGTCAGTCAGTCACCCAGTCAGTCAAGGTCAGTCACCCAAAACCACACACCCAACCACCCAGTCAGTCAGTCAGTCAGTCACTCACCCACCCACCCAGTCAGTCAGTCACCGACCCCACCCACCCACTCAGTCAACCCACCCAGTCACCCACCCACCTTTTCACCAAACCCACCCACCCAGTCACCAAAGTCACCCACCCACCCAGTCACCAATCCACCCACCAACCCAGTCACCAAAAGTCACCAAAGTCACCCACCCAGTCACCAAAGTCACCAAAAGTCACCAAAAGTCACCAACCAACCCACCTACCCAGTCAAAGTCACCAACCCACCCACCCAGTCATCAAAGTCATCGACCCACCCAGCCAGTCACCGACCCACCCAGTCACCGACCCACCCACCCTGTCACCGATCCACCCACCCAGTCACCGACCCACCCACCCACTCAGTCACCGACCCACCAACCCACTCAGTCACCGACCCACCCACTCTGTCACCGTCACACCCACCCACTCAGTCACCGACCCACCCACGCATCCGACCCAACCAACCCATCCACTCACACACTCACCGACCCACTCACCCACCCATGCACTCAGTCACCAAGTCCCACCCACCCACTCAGTCACCCACCCACTCAGTCACCCACCCACTCACCCACTCAGTCACCGAACCACCGACCCACCCACACAGTCACCCACCCAGTCACCCACCCACCTAGTCAAGTCACCCACCCCGTCACCCACCCACTCAGTCACCCACCCACTCAGTCACTGACCCACCCACCCACTCAGTCACCCACCCACTCAGTCACCCACCCACCCCCTCAGTCACCGAACCACTGACCCTCCCACACAGTCATCAAACCCACCTACCCAGTCACCCACCCAGTCACTCACCCAGTCACCCACCAAGTCACCCACCCACTCAGTCACCCACCCACTAAGTCAACTCAGTCACCCACCCACTCAGTCAACTCAGTCACCCACCCAACCAGTCACCCACCCAGTCACCCACCCAGTCACCCATCCACTCAGTCACCCACCCACTCTGTCACCCACCCACTCAGTCAACAACCCACTCAATCACCCACCCACTCAGTCACTGACCCACCCACCCACTCAGTTACCAACCCACCCACTCAGTCACCCACTCACTGACCCACCCACCCACTCAGTCACCGACCCACCCACCACTCAGTCAACTCAGTCACACAAACCCACTCATCCACTCACTCAGTCAACTCAGTCACCGACCCACCCACTCAGTCACTCAGTCTGTCACCCAATCAGTTACCCACCCAACCAATCACCGACCCACCCACCCAGTCACCAACCCCACTCAGTCATTCAGTCACCCACCCACTCAGTCAGTCACCCACCCACCCAATCACCCACCCACCCAATCACCCACCCACCCAATCACCCACCCACCCAATCACCCACCCAGTCACCCACCCAGTCACCCACCCAGTCAGTCACCCACACACCCAGTCAGTCACCCACCCAGTCAGTCACCCACCCAGTCAGTCACTCACCCGTCAGTCACCCACCCGTCAGTCACCCACCCGTCAGTCACCCATGCACCCAGTCAGTCACCCACGCACCCAGTCAGTCATCCACGCACCAAGTCAGTCACCCATGCACCCAGTCAGTCAGTCATCCACCAACTCTGTCACCCACCTTGTCACCCACCCAGTCAAGTCACCCACCCAGTCAAGTCACCCAAGTCACCCAACCAGTCAGTCATCAGTCACCCAGCCACCCACTCACCCAGTCAGTCACCCACCCACCCTGTCACCCACCCACCCAGTTAGTCAGTCAACCACCCAGTCAGTCACCCACCCAGTCAGTCAGTCAACCTCCCAGTCAGTCACCCACCCAGCCAGATAGTCACCCACCCAGTCATCCACTCAGTTCGTCAGTCACCCACCCAGTCAGCCACCCACCCACCCAGTCAGTCACCCACACACCCAGTCACCCACACACCCAGTCACCCACCCAGTCAGTCACCCACTGAGTCAGTCACCCACCCAGTCAGTCACCCACCCGTCAGTCACCCACCCAGTCAGTCACCCAGTCAGTCACCCATGCACCCAGTCAGTCACCCATGCACCCAGTCAGTCACCCATGCATCCAGTCAGTCACCCACGCACCCAGTCAGTCACCCACCAACTCTGTCACTCACCCAGTCACCCACCCAGTCAAGTCACCCACCCAGTCAAGTCGCCCAAGTCACCCACCCAGTCAGTCATCAGTCACCCAACCACCCAGTCAAGTCACCCACCCAGTCAAGTCACCCAAGTTACCCACCCAGTCAGTCATCAGTCACCCACCCACCCACTCACCCAGTCAGTCAGTCACCCACCCACCCTGTCACCCACCCAGTCAGTCAGTCAACCACCCAGTCAGTCAACCACCCAGTCAGTCACCCTCCCAGTCAGATAGTCACCCACCCTGTTTGTCAGTCACCCACCCAGTCAGTCACCAACCCACCCAGTCACCCACCCACCCACCCAGTCAGTCAGACACCCACCCAGTTCGTCAGTCACCCACCCAGTCAGTCACAACCCCAGTCAGTCACACACACACCTAGTCACCCACCCAGTCAGTAAGTCACCCCAGTCACCAACCCCACCAACCCCACTCAGTCATTCAGTCACCCACCCACTCAGTCAGTCACCCACCCACCCAATCACCCACCCACCCAATCACCCACCCACCCAATCACCCACCCACCCAATCACCCACCCAGTCACCCACCCAGTCACCCACCCAGTCAGTCACCCACACACCCAGTCAGTCACCCACCCAGTCAGTCACCCACCCAGTCAGTCACTCACCCGTCAGTCACCCACCCGTCAGTCACCCACCCGTCAGTCACCCATGCACCCAGTCAGTCACCCACGCACCCAGTCAGTCATCCACGCACCAAGTCAGTCACCCATGCACCCAGTCAGTCAGTCATCCACCAACTCTGTCACCCACCTAGTCACCCACCCAGTCAAGTCACCCACCCAGTCAAGTCACCCAAGTCACCCAACCAGTCAGTCATCAGTCACCCAGCCACCCACTCACCCAGTCAGTCACCCACCCACCCTGTCACCCACCCACCCAGTTAGTCAGTCAACCACCCAGTCAGTCACCCACCCAGTCAGTCAGTCAACCTCCCAGTCAGTCACCCACCCAGCCAGATAGTCACCCACCCAGTCATCCACTCAGTTCGTCAGTCACCCACCCAGTCAGCCACCCACCCACCCAGTCAGTCACCCACACACCCAGTCACCCACACACCCAGTCACCCACCCAGTCAGTCACCCACTGAGTCAGTCACCCACCCAGTCAGTCACCCACCCGTCAGTCACCCACCCAGTCAGTCACCCAGTCAGTCACCCATGCACCCAGTCAGTCACCCATGCACCCAGTCAGTCACCCATGCATCCAGTCAGTCACCCACGCACCCAGTCAGTCACCCACCAACTCTGTCACTCACCCAGTCACCCACCCAGTCAAGTCACCCACCCAGTCAAGTCGCCCAAGTCACCCACCCAGTCAGTCATCAGTCACCCAACCACCCAGTCAAGTCACCCACCCAGTCAAGTCACCCAAGTTACCCACCCAGTCAGTCATCAGTCACCCACCCACCCACTCACCCAGTCAGTCAGTCACCCACCCACCCTGTCACCCACCCAGTCAGTCAGTCAACCACCCAGTCAGTCAACCACCCAGTCAGTCACCCTCCCAGTCAGATAGTCACCCACCCTGTTTGTCAGTCACCCACCCAGTCAGTCACCAACCCACCCAGTCACCCACCCACCCACCCAGTCAGTCAGACACCCACCCAGTTCGTCAGTCACCCACCCAGTCAGTCACAACCCCAGTCAGTCACACACACACCTAGTCACCCACCCAGTCAGTAAGTCACCCACTGAGTCAGTCACCCACCCAGTCAGTCACCCACCCAGTCAGTCACCCACCTGTCAGTCACCCTCCCAGTCAGTCACCCAGTCAATCACCCACACACCCAGTCAGTCACCCATGCACCCAGGCAGTCAGTCACCCACCAACTCTGTCACCCACCCAGTCACCCACCCACTCAGTCACCCACCCACTCAGTCAAGTCACCCAAGTCACCCAACCAGTCAGTCATCAGTCACCCACCACCCAGTCAAGTCACCCACCCAGTCAAGTCACCCAAGTCACCCACCCACCCACTCACCCAGTCAGTCAGTCACCCACCCACCCTTTCACCCACCCAGTCAGTCAGTCAACCACCCAGTCAGTCACCCACCCAGTCAGTCAGTCAACCACCCAGTCAGTCACCCACCCAGTCAGTCAGTCAACCACCCAGTCAGTCACCCACCCAGTCAGATAGTCACCCACCCAGTCACCCACCCAGTTCATCAGTCACCCACCCAGTCAGTCACCCACCCAGTCAATCACTCAGTCAGTAAGTCACCCACCCAGTCAGTCACGCACACAGTCAGTCACCCACACAGTCAGTCACCCACCCAGTCAGTCACCCACCCACCCAGTCAGTCACCCACCCACCCAGTCAGTCACCCACCCAGTCACCCACCCAGTCAGTCAGTCACCCACTCAGTCACTACACTACCGCCCCCCCACCAACTCCCACCCGCACCCCCCACCAACCCCCACCCGCACCCCCCCAGTGAGCCGCCACTACCTAGCTGTCAAGGGGGGGGAAGCCCAACCCTGTCGCCCGCCCCATCAAAATTACATCACGGGCAACGCCGGGTATATCAGCTAGTATATATATGTATGAAAAAAAGTTAATAGAACTCCAGTAAATAAACTTGATAGGTCTGGTGCTGTGGCCATAAACTAATACAGGTATACGTTACCAGCAGGGATAATGGCACAGGGACAGTGGGATCTCTGATCTCTGACCCCCCTGATGAAGATCCCACTGTGTGGATCGAAACGTTGTATTTGTGCTGCTTACTTCTTAATACAATTTCATTTGATTACTTCATTGAGTGCTGTCGACTTTGTGCCATCATCCCTGCTGGTACCGTATACCTATATATATATATTACAGATGTAATAATACTTGGTAAATGTTGAAACTTTATCATTTTTAAGTCTTTAAAAGTATCATAAAGGACATTTTACTAAGCTTGTGGTCCTTCTAATCGTACCTGTCTTTCTGATCTCACCCCTTTAAATAACTGGTTGAAGAGCCCGGCTGTACAGCATTAGAGAAGAAAATATATTGTGATAGTATTCAAAGAAAGGAACTGGTGTGATCAATGTTCTCGTGCTGGTCCAATGAATAGTATTATATCATACTGTAGATCTAAAACTAATATCTTTACTGTGTCTCGGTCATAACAGACCAAACACCCATTTCAGGACAATGGAGGATATACTGTACACCAAGTATAGTACAAAGTATTGTGATCAACATCAGTCACAAGACAATAGAAATAAAGTTATTCTCATGTTAGGCAATGTACAGACGCAAATGGTCTTTAAAAAAATCTTTCTTTTGCTAATGTTTCAGCTGTCTCCGGGCCAATAAGGGGAAGCAGTTCCCTGAAGAACGTGCCAGCACCAGCTGATGGTGGTGGCGACCTTCTTGGAGGTCTGGTTGGTGGTCTGCTTGGTGGAGGGAGTGGTGGGGGCCTCCTGAGTGGTATTTTGGGTGGCGGAAGCGGAGGAGGTCTCTTAGGGGGCTTGCTTGGTGGTGGAGAAGGTGGTGGTCTCCTTGGCGGGGTCCTTGGTGGTGGTGATGGTGGAGGGGGCCTTCTAGGAGGTCTACTTGGAGGAGGAAACGGTGGTGGAGGCCTTCTCGGAGGCCTACTTGGAGGTGGAAACGGTGGTGGAGGCCTTCTCGGAGGTCTACTTGGTGGTGGAAATGGAGGTGGAGGCCTTCTCGGAGGTCTACTTGGCGGTGGCAGCGGTGGTGGGGGGCTTCTTGGAGGTGTACTTGGAGGTGGCAATGCTGGTGGTGGAGTACCCAGAGCTGATGGAGGTGATGCTCATGGTGACACAGGTTCTCAAATGAATGGAGGTATCCATGGAAATGGAGGACTACTGGGTGGTTTGCTCGGGGGAGGAGGTGTGCTTGGAATTCTTGGCAATGGAGGCATTCTTGGCACAGTACAAGGGATCACTGGGTAAGTTATGTATAGTGTTATCCATACTTTATTCTTCAAGTATTTCATATGATATTGGTCTTCTCATCTGCACAAGTTAACATTCATAGAAATACCAGGAAATTCAATATATTGGTCCTCATGCAAATGTATGTTGTGTATACATGGGACCCTGTTTATACATGAACAAGATGACATTTGATGTGAAACTCAATGCATCTTTGCTTGTAGTAAATATTTACAGGCAGAACAGTTAAAACAAATGAGTAGGTAATGCCCTATCCTGTGGTCAAACTGGCCAAGCCATGTTTCAGAGAGAACCAGCAAATCACACACATTTCAGATAAGTGCCGATGTGTGCTTTGTGTTTCATTGATTATTCCTCAAATCTGGCCTGGATGGGGTGACCCGAGCAGAGGGTTGAGAAACACCACGCTATTCTGTAAATATACAAGTCGGCTGACAGGTGGGACCTACACAAGGGGAGATCCTGACCACCAACTCATGTGTAGCAAGATCCTCCAGCACCCAGGGTTAAGGGTTACCTTGTGATGTGAGATAGCTAAACATGGTTTGTAAATTGTGTGCTTCTTCCAATTAGCGAACATCCAAGTTCTCCTACTTCTGTTTCAGTTTACGGATTATAGATCTTACCCTTCCAAAAGTTTCTCTGCGTCTTCTGCCTGGAATTGGGGTTCACCTCAACTTGTACACCAAAGTGGCAATTAATGGTAACAGGTAAGAGTGAAACGTGACCCGTGCATAACACCATCTATCTTCTTTCAGCAATTTGGATCAGCATTTTTACAATTCACTGGTTCAAGTTCTGCTTCCGATCTTACCTCTTTTTTTTTTTACCAAACTTTTGGTCTTTTCCCCCATCTGATGTAAATATTGTCTGCCAGTCAGTTCGCAGTACCCCTTCAGTATCACCTCTCCACTGTCAGTTGATATATTGACTATTCAACCTTGCATCTACTAACTCTGCTCATAATTAGGGATCGGCCAATCAGCCCAAATCTGTTTCCTGTATTTTCGTGGATATTCCCTCAATCCCCCCTCCCACCCCCCCCCCCCACCCCAAATCCGTTTTGCCATGTAAAATCCACAAATGGATTTGGTCGGTTTTAATCCAGGTGGATTCATCAAAAATACGCGATTGGATATACTCCGTTGACGAATTTGTAGAATCCCATGCGCGGAATCAGCAATCAGTTGACGGATTAAATCCGCCGACGGGTTGCTAAATCCGCGGATTTTATTCCACAGACCCGTCCACTGGTTGCGGAAATCCGTGGAGCGTGTTGGCAATAATAATGTAAAAATCCATAAACCGCGAATAGCCCCCTATTCGATGTTGATCCGCGGGAAATCAGCAGACCAAAGGGACCGACCGATCCACTGCAAATCCAAATCCCGGCCAAAAAAAATCATCCATCTCTACTCTATCACTTAGCACAAAGCTTCCTCCCGGAGGGGCGAATGTCAATGCTATCTCTGACTTCCCAATTGTGTTCTCATTTTCTGACTTCTTGAAGCCTGTTAGGACTCCTAGATATCTTGGTGGAAGTGAACATCACTGCCAGAACCAGGCTGACCCAGGAGGCCTCGGGAGTGCCCAGACTGGTTATCGAGGACTGCCAGGCGCTTTTGGGGGGCGTAAATGTGAGGCTGTTAAAGGGGTGAGTGACATCACTTTAACTCTACAACAATTCTCAATCCCCAACTATAATAATGGTTGTATATTACTTTTGCCTCCTGATATAACTAGTTCTCTGGAAATGTAATGTGCGCTAATGTAATTTAAGTGAAATAGCGAAAACGCTAAAAGAGTTTAAGTAATCGCATCAATATTGCAGAAAACGTTTTTATTTTGTTAGGCAGATATACCATTTAATAAGCTAAATTGAGGATACTTATAGTTGTAGTAAAGATGAGTTTTTGGAGAACATGCCATTATCGTCCTGAGACCATGTATAATGTTTATTTTAATATATATTCATTCTGTGGGGTTTTTGGTTTTAAATAACACTTTCACAGTAGTCATGCATATCGGGCATTAAACATTAATATGATATGAATGGATCAGATCAGACACTGAATGTAGTCTGAGAAATTGTAATGTAAGGACATTTTGGAGGAATAGATTCTTGGATCACCAATCTTTAGATCCGGTCCTGTATGGCTTTGCTGGTCCTGTAGAGTTCTGTAGTAGCAGCTCTGGACCATAACTAGAATTATGATCATAATTACCTTCTGAGCTCTGCTTCTCT
Source organism: Ascaphus truei (assembly GCF_040206685.1). Taxonomy (NCBI): domain Eukaryota; kingdom Metazoa; phylum Chordata; class Amphibia; order Anura; family Ascaphidae; genus Ascaphus; species Ascaphus truei. Next base: position 17,680,884 of record NC_134497.1, read on the forward strand.
TTTCTCTCTCCTCCTGTACTTCTCTTTCTCCTTCTCTACTAACTAACTGACAATCTTTCCTAGTTTAAATGTGTGTTCATACACTCATAGCCAACATGTAGGAGGTTCTGATTGGTTGAGGATGTACTGTATGCTTAAACCAAATTGTGTGTGTGTTGCTTTGAAGATGGTGGGAAGAACCTAGAAATACCAGATTTATCAATAGATTTTGGAGAGGTCGACATACTGAGGGGAAAGAAACAGCTGCTCTTGCGTGGGAATCTAGATGTTAATTCGGGAACCACAGTATTGTTTGTTGAAGTCCCTGATAATCAACAAGAGATGTTTGAACAGGTTGTGAATGAAAGAAACCATTTGTTGTCAATATCTCTCTCCTGAAATGTTTTTCCAGGTGAAGATAGAGAATCTATTTTAAAAAGACAGTTTATGTTTTCCTGCATTTAAAAGCATTCCTGTAAGCAATTCTCTTGGGTAACAATGGCTTTGCTGGTCCTGTAGAGTTCTGTAGCAGCACAGAGCAGCTCTGGACCATAACGTACACTTTTTCATTGACACAGATTGCTATCAGGAATTTTGGATGGGCTGCTCAATAGTCTCCTTCGTGGCGTTCTACCGGGAGTGGTAAGGCGGAAATCCAAGCTATGTTTGTTGTAGAAACCATTGACACGATTTAATACCTTTAGTATTGAGTCCTTCCTCTTCTCATCATCTGCAGTTCCATGTCTGCACTAAACATGCGTGAAAAATGCAGTGCGCTCACAGCAGACTTACCGACATTCAAGGGTCGTGACCTTGATAAATGTGATCCTATATCTTCTCTACACTATTTAGATCATTATCTCACTTTTACCCTCTGCAAAAGAGGGAATGAAGAACAGAATCGAATATGCTACACCTAACTAATTATTACCTACTTACCATCTCCTCTGGGCAAAGGCATCATGTACTTTCTCCTCTTTACCAGTAGCAGGCACTGTTGGTTCAATCCCTGCCGGAACTTTAATAAAGCAGACGGGGAAAGCAATTATAGGACATGAACAAGGAAAACATAAATGCGCTCCAAAACATTATAGTCTAGATCAGGGGTGGACAACTCCAGTCCTAAAGGGACACCGACAGGCCAGGTATTAGGGATATCCCTGCTTCAGCACAGGTGGCTCAATCAGTTTTTTTTCACACTGATTGTGCCACCTGTGCTGAAGCAGGGATATCCTAAAAACCTGACATGGTGGTGGCCATGGAAGACTGGAGTTGGCCATCCCTGATGTAGACACGGCCAAGTTTTACTACCAGGAAAGTAATGTCAAATATGAATGTTTAGTGACGGCAGCCAACACATTGATATCATTGTCCTCTGCAGTTGTGTCCGGTCGTCAATGTCGTGCTTGGCTTGGTCAACGGACTTCTGCTCTCCGTCAACTGTAAGTTTCCAATAGAGCGATCCACTCTTTACCTTTTCACATGATTCTTGGGGGTATCACAATGACTAACATGCAGTAAGTAAATCTCGGGACGTGTTATACAGACATGATGTAGGGTAGGGGATGTCCAACATGAATTATTTAAATGGCTTTAAGGGTCGGCATCACAAAGGCTTGTAGACGATCATGTGGAAGCTTGGTTGATGGTACGTGTAGTTTCAAATCTCATGGGTCTACCCTTTGTTTCTCTGCAGCTATGGTTCCACTTGGTTTAATTGGTAGCATCCAGTACACCGTGTCAAGCCTCCCCATAGTGACTGGGCAGTTTATTCAGCTGGATTTAAATGTAAGTTCCTCTACGTAACAGCAGGGGTTTCCTTCCCCAGTGCTCATGTCTCCTAACAGTAATCTCCTTCATTGCAGACAGTGGTCAGTCAGTTAGGAGGTGGCCTCATAGATTACCCTCTAGACCATGCAGCACCAATCTCCATGCCACCGATGATGGATGCAACTGAATCCCAGCTTGGCCTGTCTTCCAATTTCTTGGGCTGTGTATTAACCGCTCTCCAAAAAGAGGGTCTAATGGATATAGAAATAACAGATGGAGACGTGAGTATTTCCACTTCTGGCGTTAACGTAATGTGGACAACATATTACTAATGAAATGTGACATTGTGCACTGGCCCCCGTGTGGTTTCTAAGGGGATACAATCAGCAGACCTCTGACAAGGCTTAGAATGACTTGAAACCTGTGCCAATGATGTGACTGGATCCTTTTTGCAGGTGCCTGGTATCCCACCCCTCACAACAGCCGTCCTGGGTGGTCTCATTCCAAAGGTAAGACGATTTGTTCCAGGCATCTGCATGGATAAGGGCAGTTTAAATGTGAAATTCATTACCTATGGAGACTGTGATGGCAGATACAATAGATTTGTTCAAAAAAAGGTTGAACATCTTTATAGATAGGAAAGGTATACAGGGATATACCAAATAAGTATACATGGGAAGGATGTTGATCCAGGAATTAATCCGATTGCCAATTCTTGGAGTCAGGAAGGAATTTATTTTTCCCCTTATGAGATATCATTGGATGATGTGATTCTGGGGTTTTGTGTTTGCTTCCTCTGGATCAATAAGTATAGATATAGGATAAAGTATCTGTTGTCTAAATTTAGCAAATTTAGGTTGAACTTGATGGACGGCAGTATTTTTTCAACCTCATCTACTATGTTACTATGATAACAAATTGGACATGAGTAATCAAAGCAATAATGTCGCAAGTTATATTGGGATATATAATATTAACATGAATGTTGTATACATGGAACACTGGTGTTACTGTGAGTACATTGAGTGTACCTCTTACGCAGGTCTCGCTCATGTACAAAAAAGCAAGACCACTGGTACTGAATATAACCGTGCCCAGCGCCCCAGTGGTCTCGCTGCAGGACAATCGTGGAATCGTGATGTTATTTGCTCAGTGCGAAGTGTTCGTCCCCAATTCCGACTCCTCACAAACATCGCTCTGTGTTCTTGGTGTTGTAAGTACAGTAACTGAGATCGCTATACTTCATACTCGGTCTGATTGCTGTTCTTTTTCGTTTCTTTAATGACTCAATTTGTTTTGAAGGATTTACTTTGTGTTATAAAGCTGGTCTGATTGCCAACTCTGGGTGTCAGGAAGGAATTTATTTTCCCCCTTATGAGATATCGTTAGATGATGTATCACTGGGGTTTTGTGTTTGTTTCCTCTGGATCAATATAAAGTACGGATATAGGATAAAGTATCTGTCATCTAAATATAGCATAGGTTGAACTTGATCGACATGTCTTTTTTCAACCTCATTCACTATGTAACTATATAACCAACTATGTAACCATGTAACCATGTAACTATGTAACCATGTAACCATGATTTTATGTAGAATTACAATTTTACCGGCTGCTTTTACCACCCAATAAACAGAGTATTTCTCATTACAGGATGTACGTTTAAATGCACAATTTTCTGTGAGAGAAAATAAGCTGAAGATCTCTTTGTCTTTGGACAGGTAAATCCCCCCTTTTATCGGTAAGCACCCTGTAGTGACATGTCATGACATGCAGTAACGGAGTGGCTTCATTTTCATGCATTGATATGTCATGACACGCAGTGACGGAGTGCCTTCATTTTTATGCATTGTTACAGTATGTCATGACATGCAGTGACAGAGTGCCTTCGTTTTAATGAATTGATATGTCATGACATACCGTGTGCTCACAGCAAAGACATACTGTACCGACATTCAGTGATTATGACCTTGATAAATGTGCTCCTATATCTTCTCCACACTATTTACACTATATTATTATCTCACTTTTACCCTCTGCAACAGATGTTATAAAAAATAGTATACAGTAGTATAGTATGCTACACCTAACTAATTATTATATACTTAAAATCTCCTCTGGGCAAACACATCATGTACTTCCCCTCATCACCAGTAAGAGGTGCTGTTAGTTCAACCACTGCCTGACTTTGAAGCAGCAGTCCAAGCTGACGTAAAAAAAAATTCTTCATTTTTCCCCCTTTAATATATGCATCAGTATAATCCACACACGGATAAGTAATTAGCTTAGTTGCCGATCGTTCCGTTCTCCTGTGATCGATCGACGAAGATTCGGCTCGGGGGTTCACTAAATAGTTGTCAGTGCAGCAGAAGAGGACCAAAGATGCAAAGTTCTGTGGGGAAGATCAGGTGACCAGGCAGTCACTAGATACAATTGGTGCACTGCTAGAGAGAGGGCAGGCTCAAAAAGGGGTGTGCCAGAGCCTGTTTCAGATGAGGAAGGGGGTGTAACTTTGTGAATGGTTGCTATAGAAACTAGTTACATTAAAATACATTCAAAATGTCATTCAGAGTTGTTGTTTTTTAAATGCTACATGTATTTTTTCATCGTACAGAACTGATTTATTGGGTGGCCAACTCCATTCCTCGAGGGCCACCAACAGGCCAGGTATTAGGGATATCCCTGTTTCAGCACAGGGGGCTCAATCAGTGGCTCAGTCATTGGCCAACTCCAGTCCTCAGTGGCCACCAACAGGCCAGGTATTGGGGATATCCCTGATTCAGCAAAGGTGGTGCAGTCTTTTACTGAGCCACTGATTATGCTGAAGCAGCGGTATCCTTAAAACCTGACCTGTTGGTGGCCCTTGAGGACTGGAGTTGGCCAGGCCCTGATCTAGACGATAATGTTTTTCTTGTTCATGTCCTATAATTGCTTTAGCGGTCTGCTTTATTATAGTCAGGCAGGGATTGAACTAACAGTTACTGGTAATGAGGAGTGTAATGAGGAGGGCCTCCGAGTGCCTTCGTTTTCATGCATCGATAAGCAATGACATGCTGTGACGGAGTGCCTTCGTTTTCATGCAATGTCATGTCATGACATGCAGTGATGGACTGCCTTCGCGTGCCTTAATTGCACGCATCGATATAACATGCAGTGACAGAGTGCCTTCGTTTTCATGCAATGTCATGTCATGACATGCAGTGATGGACTGCCTTCGAGTGCCTTAATTGCACGCATCGATATGTCATGACATGCAGTGACAGAGTGCCTTCGTTTTCATGCATCGATAAGCAATGACATGCTGTGACAGAGTGCTTTCGTTTCCATGCAATAACGTCATGACATGCCATGAGAGAGTGCCTTCGTGTTCATGCTCTGTGTCTCTTTAGAAAGTGCAATGATAGGTGTGAGCAGGAAACACACCCCTGACTGTCTCTTTCTATTTTCAGCTCTCATCTGTCTTTGGCATCTTCCTCCGTGGGACCTGTTGATGTAAGTGACGTGATACAACTATTAACCTTATATCAGGGGGGCGCAAACTATTCTCCCTGCGCCTCCCCTGCCTGCTCTCACCCCCTGCTCACGCCTCACCCCCCCCCCCCCCGCTCGGCTCTGCGTCAAATGACGCCACAGGGTCATGTGATGTCTCGTCACATGACCCCGTGGCGCCATTTAACGCCGGGTTGTCATGGCGAGGCGTTGCTGGAAAGTAAAGGTAATTAAGGTTGCGGAGGCCTCGCGCGCTCCTCAGGATTTCACTTAAATGCCTTCGGGGAAGCGCGGGGCCTCTGTAACTGCCGAAAATCGTGCGCCCCCCCCACCCCCCCACTTTGCGCACCCCTGCCTTAAATATTCAAACTGTTGTTAGAATAATAGGCGGCTGTTAGACTTAAATCCCCAGAAGCTTGCGGTGCAGAACGCGTCAGGCATTGGGTCCCTCCCCACAACAATGATTTAACCGATCAGTCTCACTGAGACAATCAAATAACCAACAGGTTTTTGGTGTTTATCAATCATTTAATAAAGTATTTTCAGCAAAATAACACATTTTATATACGTTTCCATTAAAGCTTTTCGTGAGCTGAAGCAGGGGTGGCCAACTCCAGTCCTCAAGGGCCCCCAACAGGCCAGGTATTAAGGATATCCCTGCTTCAGCACAGGGGGCCCAATCAGTGGCTCCGTCAATCATTGGCCAACTCCAGTCCTCAAGGGCCACCAACAGATCAGATTTTCAGGATCTCCCTGCTTCAGCACAGGTGGTTCAATCTTCGGCTGAGCCACTGATTGAGCCACCTGTGCTGAATCAGGGATATCCTGAAAGCCTTACCAGCTGGTGGCCCCTGAAGACTGGAGTTGGCCGCTCCTGAGCTAAAGAATGAATTGTTGTAGTATTCTGGTTGGCTCCCATTGGTGTGCGGGCCTCTCCTACAATAAGAGGAATTATTATTAACGTACCTTCCTGTAACTCCAGGAACACAGAGGGTCCCTTCAGCAGGTCATGTGAATGATTACTGCATTGAGAGATTTCCTCCCCCAGGAGAGAGGGGGGGACATAGCCTTTGCCGTTGCCACAGGCATGGGACGTATAAGTATACTTGGTAGTGTAGGACCTGTGGATAAGGTCACCTTGATATGGTCACGGGTTTGACATGTTTTGGCCAAAGGATTGAACTAAACAATGAGAACAGAGAAAAAACGCATAGTGATGACCTCTAAGATGACCTCTGGACGTGGCGTGTATCTTTCTTTGTCTGTTGATGTATCCTCAGAGGACGTTATTATTTGTGTCCCGGGCATTTCCTTTCTTACAGGTGTCTGTGCTAGAAGGACTGGTCGGTAATATCTTCAACTTGGCCTTCTTGCCAACAGTTAATAGTAAGTATTCTCGAGCCAAAGGGTTCACGCTGGGTATACGTATGGCCAGACAGCTTAACTAGTTCCTTTTGCAAGCACCACAAGTTCTTTGTCTTATCTTCACTTTATTGGGAAGCAGCAGATATACAAAGTTACTTGCAGAGATGGTGGTGTAGTGAGAGAGGGCTTCTCTACAGTGAGGGTGCTTATAGTGGGGAAAAAGTAAAAAACGATATTCTGACCAAGAGGTGGAAGGCATGAGTAGTGCTTACTTAGCCTGCTGGGGTAGAAAGAAAGAAAACAGAGGGTGTCTCACAGGAAGAGAGACTGGGCTGAGTAAACTCTGAATACAGGCAGGGGGCAATGGAACAGACCACTATGCCAGGGGGATTAAGGGGGTTGTCATAGCAACAAACTCCAGCAAGCTAGGTGATGGAGAAAATATCTAAAAGTATCCATTTCCACCTGCACTGGGAATTATAACTGCAGGGAAAGTACAGGCAGTCCTCGGTTATCCAACAGAACCCGTTCTGGAAGGAGCGTTGGAGCGTTGTAAAGTGAGTCCCATGTTAATCAGTGGCGGTGAGCGTTGGATAACGCATTCTGGCGTCGGAAAACGGCCCTTAGGGTTGCATTGTAAAGCGCTGGATATGCCATTCGTTGTAAAGTGAAACGTTGGATAGCGAGGAGTACCTGTACTTCTAAATAAAGGGCTAGCAGGCAGAGCTGCAAAGAAGGGGGGGGGAGGGGGGGAACAGGGGGAGCAGAGATTGATAATCCTGTTCCAGGACAGTAAGGAGCGCTGAATGTCACTGCACATTGTGTTAAATCCACTGCACATTGTTACTTTGCTGTTGTTAAATGTGGTGTTTTCTAAATGTATTTATATATCACCATCCTGGTACACACAAGACATAATAATATAACACGCAATGGGAATAAGCGGGCTCGGCATAAAAGTAACAATAGGAAAGGGACTCCCTGCCATGAGCTTACGATCTAAGTTTGTAAGTACAGCTCAACCCCGTTATAGCGCGATCCGTTTACAACGCGGATCCGCATATAACGCGGTGCAAGCCTGGCTCCCAATTTTCGTATTTATGAATACTTTACAACACGGTTATTGGGGTCTTAAATACTTTATTGTACAATGCATACAATTGTACATTATTTCTAACGCGATCCGCTAATACTGTAATGTGATGTGATTCTTTGGACCCCAAGCACAGCGTTACAAGGGGGTTGAGCTGTAATAGGGGATTTGATAGGAAGTCAGGAGAGTGATTTCAGCAGGGGAGACGCTGAGACAGATTTAAGAAAGAGTAGAGTGATTCTGGCAGCAGCGTTTAGGATAGATTGTAGGGGAGACAGGGGAAAGGCAGGAAGGCCGGACAGCAGGAGGTTGCAGTAGTCGAGGCGGGAAAGAATGAGGGCCTGAGTCAGGGTTTTAGTAGTAGAAGGACAGAGGAAAAGGCGTATATTTGCAATGTTAAGATATAGGAGTCAAAAGGCCAATACCTAAAAAGAAGCTTCCCAGTGCATCTCCCCAACACCTCAATATCTTCTGTTTATCTATATACAACGTATGCAGAGAGATAATCAGCCCAAGGATTGATATATAAATACACCACGGTAAATTGAATTTTTAGTGCTATACTAAGTTTCATCTGAACGCCAAAACTAAAAGAAATGACTAATGACTCATATAAACTCTGTATATACTGTGTGTGTGTGTGTGTATCCATGTCGCTAACGCACTTGTGTTGCATTGCAGCTGTTGTAGGAGCTGGAATCCCTCTCCCACGGCTGATGAATATAGATTTTAGCGACGCCAACATCGACATTCTTAATGTAAGAATCCCAATAACAAATCTTCTACGCGTATCCCCTATTTTATTGCTCTGTTGTGTATTTCATTGTCTTATTGTGTGTGCATTTCATTGTCCTGCTGTGTATTTCTTTCTTGTATTGTGTGTATATGTCATTGTTGTATTGTATGTGTGTATTTCATTGTTGTATTGCGTGTGTATTTCACTATTGTATGTGTGTGTATTTCATTGTCGTATTGTGTGTGTATTTCATTTTCCTGTTGTGTATTTCATTGTTGTATTGTGTGTATATGCCATTGTCGTATTGTGTGTGTATTTCATTGTCGTTCTGTGTATTTCTTTGTTGTATTTTATGTGTATTTCATGTACTGCTGTGTATTTCATCATTGAAGTGTGTGTATTTCATTGTTGTATTGTGTGTGTATATTTTATTGTTATATTGTCTTTGTATTTATTGTCCTTTTCTGTATTTCTTTGTCATATTTTGTGTGTATAATTCTTTCATCGGCATATTTGTGTGTATACACACATTGTCGTATTGTGTGTATTTCATCGCTGTATTTTGAGTATTGTCGTATTGTGTATTTATTTGTTGTATTGTGTGTGCATTTTAAGGTCATACTGTGTATTGTGCGTGTGTGTGTGCATTTCATCGCTGTATTCATTTCACCAAGCAGATTGATTGCGGGTAGTGATACCTTTAAGCGGAAGCCTCTAGTGCTTCATATGTGAAATTATTATATCGCTTTTGAAACGTCCATGGATTTTTGCATCATTTTGATGTGTTGTTCCTGAGCAGCGCTACCTCTCTGTAACACTCCTTTATATCGAGCAGTGCTACCTCTCTGTAACACTCCTTTATACCGAGCAGCGCTACCTCTCTGTAACACTCCTTTATATCGAGCAGTGCTACCTCTCTGTAACACTCCTTTATACCGAGCAGTGCTACCTCTCTGTAACACTCCTTTATACCGAGCAGTGCTGTCTCTCTGTAACACTCCTTTATACCGAGCAGTGCTACCTCTCTATAACACTCCTTTATACCGAGCAGCGCGGCCTCTCTGTAACACTCCTTTATACTGAACAGCGCTACCTCTCTGTAACACTCCTTTATACCGAGCAGTGCTGCCTCTCTGTAACACTCCTTTATACCGAGCAGCGTTACCTCTCTGTAACACTCCTTTATACCGAGCAGCGCAGCCTCTCTGTAACACTCCTTTATACCGAGCATAGCTACCTCTCTGTAACACTCCTTTATACCGAGCAGTGCTGCCTCTCTGTAACACTCCTTTATACCGAGCAGCGCTGTCTCTCAGTAACACTCCTTTATACCGAGCAGCGCTACCTCTCTGTAACACTCCTTTATACCGAGCAGCGCTACCTCTCAGTAACACTCCTTTATACTGAGCAACGCTACCTCTCTGTAACACTCCTTTATATCGAGCAGTGCTGCCTCTCTGTAACACTCCTTTATACCGAGCAACGCTACCTCTCTGTAACACTCCTTTATACCGAGCACTGCTGCCTCTCTGTAACACTCCTTTATACCGAGCAGTGCTGCCTCTCTGTAACACTCCTTTATACCGAGCAGCGCTACCTCTCTGTAACACTCCTTTATACCGAGCAGCGCTGCCTCTCTGTAACACTCCTTTATACCGAGCAGCGCTGCCTCTCTGTAACACTCCTTTATACCGAGCAGCGCTGCCTCTCTGTAACACTCCTTTATACCGAGCAGCGCTACCTCTCTGTAACACTCCTTTATACCGAGCAGCGCTGTCTCTCAGTAACACTCCTTTATACCGAGCAGCGCTACCTCTCTGTAACACTCCTTTATACCGAGCAACGCTACCTCTCTGTAACACTCCTTTATACCGAGCAGTGCTGCCTCTCTGTAACACTCCTTTATACCGAGCAACGCTACCTCTCTGTAACACTCCTTTATACCGAGCAGCGCTGTCTCTCTGTAACAATCCTTTATACCGAGCAGCGCAGCCTCTCTGTAACACTCCTTTATACCGAGCATAGCTACCTCTCTGTAACACTCCTTTATACCGAGCAGTGCTGCCTCTCTGTAACACTCCTTTATACCGAGCAGCGCTGTCTCTCAGTAACACTCCTTTATACCGAGCAGCGCTACCTCTCTGTAACACTCCTTTATACTGAGCAACGCTACCTCTCTGTAACACACCTTTATACCGAGCAGTGCTGCCTCTCTGTAACACTCCTTTATACCGAGCAGTGCTGCCTCTCTGTAACACTCCTTTATTCCGAGCAGCGCTGCCTCTCTGTAACACTCCTTTATACCGAGCAGCGCTACCTCTCTGTAACACTCCTTTATACCGAGCAGTGCTGTCTCTCTGTAACACTCCTTTATACCGTGCAGTGCTACCTCTCTGTAACACTCCTTTATACCGAGCAGCGCTGCCTCTCTGTAACACTCCTTTATACCGAGCAGCGCTGCCTCTCTGTAACACTCCTTTATACTGAGCAGCGCTACCTCTCTGTAACACTCCTTTATACCGAGCAGTGCTGTCTCTCTGTAACACTCCTTTATACCGTGCAGTGCTACCTCTCTGTAACACTCCTTTATACCGAGCAGCGCTGCATCTCTGTAACAATCCTTTATACGAGCAGCGCTGCCTCTCTGTAACACTCCTTTATACCGAGAAGCGCTGCCTCTCTGTAACACTCCTTTATACCGAGCAGCGCTACCTCTCTGTAACACTCCTTTATACCGAGCAGCGCTGTCTCTCTGTAACACTCCTTTATACCGAGCAGCGCTGTCTCTCTGTAACACTCCTTTATACCGAGCAGTGCTGCCTCTCTGTAACACTCCTTTATACCGAGCAGCGCTGCCTCTCTGTAACACTCCTTTATACCGAGCAGAGCAGCCTCTCTGTAACACTCCTTTATACCGAGCAGCGCTGTCTCTCTGTAACACTCCTTTATACCGAGCAGCGCAGCCTCTCTGTAACACTCCTTTATACCGAGGATCGCTACCTCTCTTTAACACTCCTTTATACCGAGCAGTGCTGCCTCTCTGTAACACTCCTTTATACCGAGCAGCGCTGTCTCTCAGTAACACTCCTTTATACCGAGCAGCGCTACCTCTCTGTAACACTCCTTTATACTGAGCAACACTACCTCTCTGTAACACTCCTTTATATCGAGCAGTGCTGCCTCTCTGTAACACTCCTTTATACCGAGCAACGCTACCTCTCTGTAACACTCCTTTATACCGAGCACTGCTGCCTCTCTGTAACACTCCTTTATACCGAGCACTGCTGCCTCTCTGTAACACTCCTTTATACCGAGCACTGCTGCCTCTCTGTAACACTCCTTTATACCGAGCACTGCTACCTCTCTGTAACACTCCTTTATACCGAGCACTGCTGCCTCTCTGTAACACTCCTTTATACCGAGCACTGCTGCCTCTCTGTAACACTCCTTTATACCGAGCACTGCTGCCTCTCTGTAGCACTCCTTTATACCGAGCACTGCTACCTCTCTGTAACACTCCTTTATACCGAGCAACGCTACCTCTCTGTAACACTCCTTTATACCGAGCACTGCTGCCTCTCTGTAACACTCCTTTATACCGAGCACTGCTGCCTCTCTGTAACACTCCTTTATACCGAGCACTGCTGCCTCTCTGTAACACTCCTTTATATCGAGCAGTGCTACCTCCCTGTAACACTCCTTTATACCGAGCAGTGCTGCCTCTCTGTAACACTCCTTTATACCGAGCAGCGCTACCTCTCTGTAACACTCCTTTATACCGAGCAGCGCTGCCTCTCTGTAACACTCCTTTATACCGAGCAGCGCTGCCTCTCTGTAACACTCCTTTATACCGAGCCCTGCTGCCTCTCTGTAACACTCCTTTATACCGAGCAGCGCTGCCTCTCTGTAACACTCCTTTATACCGAGCAGCGCTACCTCTCTGTAACACTCCTTTATACCGAGCAGCGCTGTCTCTCAGTAACACTCCTTTATACCGAGCAGCGCTACCTCTCTGTAACACTCCTTTATACCGAGCAACGCTACCTCTCTGTAACACTCCTTTATACCGAGCAGTGCTGCCTCTCTGTAACACTCCTTTATACCGAGCAACGCTACCTCTCTGTAACACTCGTTTATACCGAGCAGCGCTACCTCTCTGTAACACTCCTTTATACCAAGCAGTGCTGTCTCTCTGTAACACTCCTTTATACCGAGCAGCGCTGTCTCTCTGTAACAATCCTTTATACCGAGCAGTGCTGCCTCTCTGTAACACTCCTTTATACGGAGCAGCGCTGCCTCTCTGTAACACACCTTTATACCGAGCAGTGCTGCCTCTCTGTAACACTCCTTTATACCGAGCAGCGCTACCTCTCTGTAACACTCCTTTATACCGAGCAGTGCTGTCTCTCTGTAACACTCCTTTATACCGAGCAGCGCTGTCTCTCTGTAACAATCCTTTATACCGAGCAGTGCTGCCTCTCTGTAACACTCCTTTATACCGAGCAGTGCTGCCTCTCTGTAACACTCCTTTATTCCGAGCAGCGCTGCCTCTCTGTAACACTCCTTTATACCGAGCAGCGCTACCTCTCTGTAACACTCCTTTATACCGAGCAGCGCTACCTCTCTGTAACACTCCTTTATACCGAGCAGCGCTGCATCTCTGTAACAATCCTTTATACGAGCAGCGCTGCCTCTCTGTAACACTCCTTTATACCGAGAAGCGCTGCCTCTCTGTAACACTCCTTTATACTGAGCAGCGCTGTCTCTCAGTAACACTCCTTTATACCGAGCAGCGCTGTCTCTCTGTAACACTCCTTTATACCGAGAAGCGCTGCCTCTCTGTAACACTCCTTTATACCGAGCAGCGCTGTCTCTCAGTAACACTCCTTTATACCGAGCAGCGCTGCCTCTCTGTAACACTCCTTTATACCGAGCAGCGCTACCTCTCTGTAACACTCCTTTATACCGAGCAGCGCTGTCTCTCTGTAACACTCCTTTATACCGAGCAGCGCTGTCTCTCTGTAACACTCCTTTATACCGAGCAGCGCTGCCTCTCTGTAACACTCCTTTATACCGAGCAGAGCAGCCTCTCTGTAACACTCCTTTATACCGAGCAGCGCTGTCTCTCTGTAACACTACTTTATACCGAGCAGCGCTGTCTCTCTGTAACACTACTTTATACCGAGCAGTGCTACCTCTCTGTAACACTCCTTTATACCGAGCAGCGCTGTCTCTCTGTAACACTCCTTTATACCGAGCAGCGCTGTCTCTCTGTAACACTCCTTTATACCGAGCAGTGCTGCCTCTCTGTAACACTCCTTTATACCGAGCAGTGCTGCCTCTCTGTAACACTCCTTTATACCGAGCAGCGCTACCTCTCTGTAACACTCCTTTATACCGAGCAGCGCTGCCTCTCTGTAACACTCCTTTATACCGAGAAGCGCTGCCTCTCTGTAACACTCCTTTATACTGAGCAGCGCTGTCTCTCAGTAACACTCCTTTATACCGAGCAGCGCTGTCTCTCTGTAACACTCCTTTATACCGAGAAGCGCTGCCTCTCTGTAACACTCCTTTATACCGAGCAGCGCTGTCTCTCAGTAACACTCCTTTATACCGAGCAGCGCTGCCTCTCTGTAACACTCCTTTATACCGAGCAGCGCTACCTCTCTGTAACACTCCTTTATACCGAGCAGCGCTGTCTCTCTGTAACACTCCTTTATACCGAGCAGCGCTGTCTCTCTGTAACACTCCTTTATACCGAGCAGCGCTGCCTCTCTGTAACACTCCTTTATACCGAGCAGTGCTACCTCTCTGTAACACTCCTTTATACCGAGCAGCGCTGCCTCTCTGTAACACTCCTTTATACCGAGCAGAGCAGCCTCTCTGTAACACTCCTTTATACCGAGCAGCGCTGTCTCTCTGTAACACTACTTTATACCGAGCAGCGCTGTCTCTCTGTAACACTACTTTATACCGAGCAGTGCTACCTCTCTGTAACACTCCTTTATACCGAGCAGCGCTGTCTCTCTGTAACACTCCTTTATACCGAGCAGCGCTGCCTCTCTGTAACACTCCTTTATACCGAGCAGTGCTGCCTCTCTGTAACACTCCTTTATACCGAGCAGCGCTGCCTCTCTGTAACACTCCTTTATACCGAGCAGCGCTGCCTCTCTGTAACACTCCTTTATACCGAGCACTGCTGCCTCTCTGTAACACTCCTTTATACCGAGCAGCGCTACCTTTCTGTAACACTCCTTTATACCGAGCAGCGCTGCCTCTCTTTAACACTCCTTTATACCGAGCAGCGCTGCCTCTCTGTAACACTCCTTTATACCGAGCAGCGCTGACTCTCTGTAACACTCCTTTATACCGAGCAGCGCTACCTCTCTGTAACACTCCTTTATACCGTGCAGTGCTGTCTCTCTGTAACACTCCTTTATACCGAGCAGCGCTGTCTCTCTGTAACACTCCTTTATACCGAGCAGCGCTGCCTCTCTGTAACACTCCTTTATACCGAGCAGCGCTGCCTCTCTGTAACACTCCTTTATACCGAGCAGCGCTGTCTCTCTGTAACACTCCTTTATACCGAGCAGTGCTGCCTCTCTGTAACACTCCTTTATACCGAGCAGCGCTGTCTCTCTGTAACACTCCTTTATACCGAGCAGTGCTGTCTCTCTGTAATACTCCTTTATACCGAGCAGAGCAGCCTCTCTGTAACACTCCTTTATACCGAGCAGCGCTGCCTCTCTGTAACACTCCTTTATACCGAGCAGCGCGGTCTCTCTGTAACACTCCTTTATACCGAGCAGCGCTGTCTCTCTGTAACACTCCTTTATACCGAGCAGCGCTACCTCTCTGTAACACTCCTTTATACCGAGCAGCGCTACCTCTCTGTAACACTCCTTTATACTGAGCAGCGCTGCCTCTCTGTAACACTCCTTTATACCGAGCAGCGCTGCCTCTCTGTAACACTCCTTTATACCGAGCAGTGCTGTCTCTCTGTAACACTCCTTTATACCGAGCAGTGCTGCCTCTCTGTAACACTCCTTTATACCGAGCAGCGCTACCTCTCTGTAACACTCCTTTATACCGAGCAGCGCTGTCTCTCTGTAACACTACTTTATACCGAGCAGCGCTGCCTCTCTGTAACACTCCTTTATACCGAGCAGCGCTGTCTCTCTGTAACACTCCTTTATACTGAGCAGCGCTGCCTCTCTGTAACACTCCTTTATACCGAGCAGCGCTGTCTCTCTGTAACACTCCTTTATACCGAGCAGCGCTGTCTCTCTGTAACACTCCTTTATACCGAGCAGCGCTGTCTCTCTGTAACACTACTTTATACCGAGCAGCGCTGCCTCTCTGTAACACTCCTTTATACCGAGCAGCGCTGCCTCTCTGTAACACTCCTTTATACCGAGCAGCGCTGCCTCTCTGTAACACTCCTTTATACCGAGCAGCGCTGTCTCTCTGTAACACTCCTTTATACCGAGCAGCGCTGTCTCTCTGTAACATTCCTTTATACCGAGAAGCGCTGTCTCTCTGTAACACTCCTTTATACCGAGCAACGCTACCTCTCTGTAACACTCCTTTATACCGAGCAGTGCTGCCTCTCTGTAACACTCCTTTATACCGAGCAGCGCTGCCTCTCTGTAACACTCCTTTATACCGACCAGCGCTGTCTCTCTGTAACACTCCTTTATACCGAGCAGCGCTGTCTCTCTGTAACACTCCTTTATACCGAGCAGCGCTACCTCTTTGTAACACTCCTTTATACCGAGCAGCGCTGCCTCTCTGTAACACTCCTTTATACCGAGCAGCGCTACCTCTTTGTAACACTCCTTTATACCGAGCAGCGCTGTCTCTCTGTAACACTCCTTTATACCGAGCAGTGCTGCCTCTCTGTAACACTCCTTTATACCGAGCAGCGCTGTCTCTCAGTAACACTCCTTTATACCGTGCAGTGCTACCTCTCTGTAACACTCCTTTATTCCGAGCACTGCTGCCTCTCTGTAACACTCCTTTATACCGAGCAGCGCTGCCTCTCTGTAACACTCCTTTATACCGAGCAGCGCTGCCTCTCTGTAACACTCCTTTATTCCGAGCAGCGCTGTCTCTCTGTAACACTCCTTTATACCGAGCACTGCTGCCTCTCTGTAACACTCCTTTATACCGAGCACTGCTGCCTCTCTGTAACACTCCTTTATACCGAGCAGCGCTACCTCTCTGTAACACTCCTTTATACCGAGCAGCGCTACCTCTCTGTAACACTCCTTTATACCGAGCAGTGCTGTCTCTCTGTAACACTCCTTTATACCGTGCAGTGCTACCTCTCTGTAACACTCCTTTATACCGAGCAGCGCTGCCTCTCTGTAACAATCCTTTATACGAGCAGCGCTGCCTCTCTGTAAGACTCCTTTATACTGAGCAGCGCTGTCTCTCTGTAACACTCCTTTATACCGTGCAGTGCTACCTCTCTGTAACACTCCTTTATACCGAGCAGCGCTACCTCTCTGTAACACTCCTTTATACGAGCAGCGCTGCCTCTCTGTAACACTCCTTTATACCGAGCAGCGCTGTCTCTCTGTAACACTCCTTTATACCGAGAAGCGCTGTCTCTCTGTAACAATCCTTTATACCGAGCAGCGCTGTCTCTCTGTAACACTCCTTTATACCGAGGAGTGCTACCTCTCTGTAACACTCCTTTATACCGAGCAGCGCTACAGTACCTCTCTTTAACACTCCTTTATACCGAGCAGCGCTGTCTCTCTGTAACACTCCTTTATACCGAGGAGTGCTACCTCTCTGTAACACTCCTTTATACCGAGCAGCGCAGCCTCTCTGTAACACTCCTTTATACCGAGCAGCGCTGTCTCTCTGTAACACTCCTATATACCGAGCAGCGCTACCTCTCTGTAACACTCCTTTATACCGAGCAGCGCTGCCTCTCTGTAACACTCCTTTATACCGAGCAGCGCTGCCTCTCTGTAACACTCCTTTATACCGAGCAGCGATGCCTCTCTGTAACACTCCTTTATACCGAGCAGCGCTACCTCTCTGTAACACTCCTTTATTCCGAGCACTGCTGCCTCTCTGTAACACTCCTTTATACCGAGCAGCGCTGTCTCTCAGTAACACTCCTTTATACCGAGCAGCGCAGCCTCTCTGTAACACTCCTTTATACCGAGCAGCGCTGTCTCTCTGTAACACTCCTTTATACCGAGCAGCGCTGTCTCTCTGTAACACTCCTATATACCGAGCAGTGCTGACTCTCTGTAACACTCCTTTATTCCGAGCACTGCTGCCTCTCTGTAACACTCCTTTATACCGAGCAGTGCTACCTCTCTGTAACACTCCTTTATTCCGAGCACTGCTGCCTCTCTGTAACACTCCTTTATACCGAGCTGCGCTGTCTCTCAGTAACACTCCTTTATACCGAGCAGCGCTACCTCTCTGTAACACTCCTTTATACCGAGCAGCGCTGCCTCTCTGTAACACTCCTTTATACCGAGCAGTGCTGACTCTCTGTAACACTCCTTTATACCGAGCACTGCTGCCTCTCTGTAACACTCCTTTATACCGAGCAGCGCTACCTCTCTGTAACACTCCTTTATACCGAGCAGCGCTGCCTCTCTGTAACACTCCTTTATACCGAGCAGCGCTGCCTCTCTGTAACACTCCTGTATACAGAGCAGCGCTGTCTCTCTGTAACACTCCTTTATACCGAGCAGCACTACCTCTCTGTAACACTCCTTTATACCGAGCAGTGCTACCTCTCTGTAACACTCCTTTATACCGGGCAGTGCTGTCTCTCTGTAACACTCCTTTATACCGAGCAACGCTACCTCTCTGTAACACTCCTTTATACCGAGAACTGCTGCCTCTCTGTAACACTCCTTTATACCGAGCAGCGCTAACTCTCTGAAACACTCCTTTATACCGAGTACTGCTGCCTCTCTGTAACACTCCTTTATACCGAGCAGCGCTGTCTCTCTGTAACACTCCTTTATACTGAGCAGCGCTACCTCTCTGTAACACTCCTTTATACTGAGCAGCGCTGCCTCTCTGTAACACTCCTTTATACCGTGCAGCGCTACCTCTCTGTAACACTCCTTTATACCGTGCAGTGCTACCTCTATGTAACACTCCTTTATACCGAGCAGTGCTGCCTCTCTGTAACACTCCTTTATACCGAGCACTGCTGCCTCTCTGTAACACTCCTTTATACCGAGCAGCGCTGCCTCTATGTAACACTCCTTTATACCGAGCAGCGCTACCTCTCTGTAACACTCCTTTATACCGAGCAGTGCTGTCTCTCTGTAACACTCCTTTATACCGTGCAGCGCTACCTCTCTGTAACACTCCTTTATACCGAGAACTGCTGCCTCTATGTAACACTCCTTTATACCGAGCAGCGCTACCTCTCTGTAACACTCCTTTATACCGAGCAGCGCTACCTCTCTGTAACACTCCTTTATACCGAGCAGTGCTGCCTCTCTGTAACACTCCTTTATACTGAGCAGCGCTACCTCTCTGTAACACTCCTTTATACCGAGCAGCGCTGCCTCTCTGTAACAATCCTTTATACGAGCAGCGCTACCTCTCTGTAACACACCTTTATACCGTGCAGTGCTACCTCTCTGTAACACTAATTTATACCGAGCAGTGCTGCCTCTCTGTAACACTCCTTTATACCGAGCAGCGCTGCCTCTCTGTAACACTCCTTTATACCGAGCAGCGCTGCCTCTCTGTAACACTCCTTTATACCGAGCAGCGCTGCCTCTCTGTAACACTCCTTTATACCGAGCAGCGCTGTCTCTCTGTAACACTCCTTTATACCGAGCAGCGCTGTCTCTCTGTAACACTCCTTTATACCGAGCAGCGCTGCCTCTCTGTAACACTCCTTTATACCGAGCAGCGCTGCCTCTCTGTAACACTCCTTTATACCGAGCAGCGCTACCTCTCTGTAACACTCCTTTATACCGAGCAGCGCTGTCTCTCTGTAACACTCCTTTATACCGAGCAGCGCTGCCTCTCTGTAACACTCCTTTATACCGAGCAGCGCTGCCTCTCTGTAACACTCCTTTATACCGAGCAGCGCTACCTCTCTGTAACACTCCTTTATACCGAGCAGCGCTGTCTCTCTGTAACACTCCTTTATACCGAGCAGAGCAGCCTCTCTGTAACACTCCTTTATACCGAGCAGCGCTGCCTCTCTGTAACACTCCTTTATACCGAGCAGCGCTGTCTCTCTGTAACACTCCTTTATACCGAGCAGCGCTGTCTCTCTGTAACACTCCTTTATACCGAGCAGCGCTGCCTCTCTGTAACACTCCTTTATACCGAGCAGCGCAGCCTCTCTGTAACACTCCTTTATACCGAGCAGCGCTACCTCTCTGTAACACTCCTTTATACCGAGCAGTGCTGCCTCTCTGTAACACTCCTTTATACCGAGCAGTGCTACCTCTCTGTAACACTCCTTTATACCGAGCAGTGCTGCCTCTCTGTAACACTCCTTTATACCGAGCAGCGCCGCCTCTCTGTAACACTCCTTTATACCGAGCAGCGCTGCCTCTCTGTAACACTCCTTTATACCGAGCAGTGCTGCCTCTCTGTAACACTCCTTTATACCGAGCACTCTCTGTAACACTCCTTTATACCGAGCAGCGCTGTCTCTCTGTAACACTCCTTTATACCGAGCAGTGCTGTCTCTCTGTAACACTCCTTTATACCGTGCAGTGCTACCTCTCTGTAACACTCCTTTATACCGAGCAAGCTACCTCTCTGTAACACTCCTTTATACCGAGCAGCGCTACCTCTCTGTAACACTCCTTTATACCGAGCAGCGCTGTCTCTCTGTAACAATCCTTTATACCGAGCAGTGCTGTCTCTCTGTAACACTCCTTTATACCGAGCAGCGCTGTCTCTCTGTAACACTCCTTTATACCGAGCAGCGCTGTCTCTCTGTAACACTCCTTTATACCGAGCAGCGCTGTCTCTCTGTAACACTCCTTTATACCGAGCAGCGCTGTCTCTCTGTAACACTCCTTTATACCGAGAAGCGCTGTCTCTCTGTAACACTCCTTTATACCGAGCAGCGCTACCTCTCTGTAACACTCCTTTATACCGAGCAGCGCTGTCTCTCTGTAACACTCCTTTATACCGAGCAGCGCTGCCTCTCTGTAACACTCCTTTATACCGAGCAGTGCTACCTCTCTGTAACACTCCTTTATATAGAGCAGTGCTGCCTCTCTGTAACACTCCTTTATACCGAGCAGCACTGTCTCTCTGTAACACTCCTTTATACCGAGAAGCGCTGTCTCTCTGTAACACTCCTTTATACCGAGCAACGCTGTCTCTCTGTAACACTCCTTTATACCGAGCAGCACTGCCTCTCTGTAACACTCCTTTATACCGAGCAGCGCTACCTCTCTGTAACACTCCTTTATTCCGAGCACTGCTACCTCTCTGTAACACTCCTTTATACCGAGCAGCGCTGCCTCTCTGTAACACTCCTTTATACCGAGCACTGCTGCCTCTCTGTAACACTCCTTTATACCGAGCAGCGCTGTCTCTCTGTAACACTCCTTTATACCGAGCAGTGCTGCCTCTCTGTAACACTCATTTATACCGAGCAGCGCTGCCTCTCTGTAACACTCCTTTATACCGAGCAGTGCTGCCTCTCTGTAACACTCCTTTATACCGAGCAGCGCTGCCTCTCTGTAACACTCCTTTATACCGAGCAGCGCTGCCTCTCTGTAACACTCCTTTATTCCGAGCACTGCTGCCTCTCTGTAACACTCCTTTATACCGAGCAGTGCTACCTCTCTGTAACACTCCTTTATACCGAGCAGTGCTGCCTCTCTGTAACACTCCTTTATACCGAGCAGCGCTGCCTCTCTGTAACACTCCTTTATACCGAGCAGCGCTGTCTCTCTGTAACACTCCTTTATACCGAGCAGCGCTGCCTCTCTGTAACACTCCTTTATACCGAGCACTGCTGCCTCTCTGTAACACTCCTTTATACCGAGCAGTGCTGCCTCTCTGTAACACTCCTTTATACCGAGCAGCGCTGCCTCTCTGTAACACTCCTTTATACCGAGCACTGCTGTCTCTCTGTAACACTCCTTTATACCGAGCAGCGCTGCCTCTCTGTAGCACTCCTTTATACCGAGCAGCGCTACCTCTCTGTAAAACTCCTTTATACCGAGCAGCGCTGTCTCTCTGTAACACTCCTTTATACCGAGCAGCGCTACCTCTCTGTAAAACTCCTTTATACCGAGCAGCGCTGTCTCTCTGTAACACTCCTTTATACCGAGCAGCGCTACCTCTCTGTAAAACTCCTTTATACCGAGCAGCGCTGTCTCTCTGTAACACTCCTTTATACCGAGCAGCGCTGTCTCTCTGTAACACTCCTTTATACCGAGCAGCGCTGCCTCTCTGTAACACTCCTTTATACCGAGCAGCACTACCTCTCTGTAACTCTCCTTTATACCGAGCAGCGCTGCCTCTCTGTAACACTCCTTTATACCGAGCAGCGCTGTCTCTCTGTAACACTCCTTTATACCGAGCAGCGCTGCCTCTCTGTAACACTCCTTTATACCGAGCAGTGCTGCCTCTCTGTAACACTCCTTTATACCGAGCAGCGCTGCCTCTCTGTAACACTCCTTTATACCGAGCAGCGCTACCTCTCTGTAACACTCCTTTAGACCGAGCAGCGCTGTCTCTCTGTAACACTCCTTTATACCGAGCAGCGCTGTCTCTCTGTAACACTCCTTTATACCGAGCAGCGCTGCCTCTCTGTAACACTCCTTTATACCGAGCAGCGCTGTCTCTCTGTAACACTCCTTTATACCGAGCAGCGCTGCCTCTCTGTAACACTCCTTTATACCGAGCAGCGCTGCCTCTCTGTAACACTCCTTAATACCGAGCAGCGCTGCCTCTCTGTAACACTCCTTTATACCGAGCAGTGCTGCCTCTCTGTAACACTCCTTTATACCGAGCAGTGCTGCCTCTCTGTAACACTCCTTTATACCGAGCAGTGCTGCCTCTCTGTAACACTCCTTTATACCGAGCAGTGCTGCCTCTCTGTAACACTCCTTTATATCGAGCAGTGCTGCCTCTCTGTAACACTCCTTTATACCGAGCAGCGCTACCTCTCTGTAACACTCCTTTATACCGAGCAGCGCTGCCTCTCTGTAACACTCCTTTATACCGAGCAGCGCTGCCTCTCTGTAACACTCCTTTATACCGAGCAGCGCTACCTCTCTGTAACACTCCTTTATACCGAGCAGCGCTGTCTCTCTGTAACACTCCTTTATACCGAGCAGCACTACCTCTCTGTAACACTCCTTTATACCGAGCAGCGCTGCCTCTCTGTAACACTCCTTTATACCGAGCAGCGCTACCTCTCTGTAACACTCCTTTATACCGAGCAGCGCTGTCTCTCTGTAACACTCCTTTATACCGAGCAGCGCTGCCTCTCTGTAACACTCCTTTATACCGAGCAGCGCTGCCTCTCTGTAACACTCCTTAATACCGAGCAGCGCTGCCTCTCTGTAACACTCCTTTATACCGAGCAGCGCAGCCTCTCTGTAACACTCCTTTATACCGAGCAGCGCTGCCTCTCTGTAACACTCCTTTATACCGAGCAGTGCTACCTCTCTGTAACACTCCTTTATACCGAGCAGTGCTACCTCTCTGTAACACTCCTTTATACCGAGCAGCGCTGCCTCTCTGTAACACTCCTTTATACCGAGCAGCGCTGTCTCTCTGTAACACTCCTTTATACCGAGCAGCGCTGCCTCTCTGTAACACTCCTTTATACCGAGCAGTGCTACTGTACCTCTCTGTAACACTCCTTTATACCGAGCAGTGCTGCCTCTCTGTAACACTCCTTTATACCGAGCAGCGCTACCTCTCTTTAACACTCCTTTATACCGAGCAGCGCTGTCTCTCTGTAACACTCCTTTATACCGAGCAGCGCTGCCTCTCTGTAACACTCCTTTATACCGAGCACTCTCTGTAACACTCCTTTATACCGAGCAGCGCTGTCTCTCTGTAACACTCCTTTATACCGAGCAGCGCTGCCTCTCTGTAACACTCCTTTATACCGAGCAGCGCTACCTCTCTTTAACACTCCTTTATACCGAGCAGTGCTGTCTCTCTGTAACACTCCTATATACCGAGCAGTGCTGCCTCTCTGTAACACTCCTTTATACCGAGCAGTGCTGCCTCTCTGTAACACTCCTTTATACCGATCAGCGCTACCTCTCTGTAACACTCCTTTATACCGAGCAGTGCTGCCTCTCTGTAACACTCCTTTATACCGAGCAGCGCTACCTCTCTGTAACACTCCTTTATACCGAGCAGCGCTGCCTCTCTATAACACTCCTTTATACCGAGCAGCGCTACCTCTCTGTAACACTCCTTTATACCGAGCAGCGCTGCCTCTCTGTAACACTCCTTTATACCGAGCAGCGCTGTCTCTCTGTAACACTCCTTTATACCGAGCAGCGCTGCCTCTCTGTAACACTCCTTTATACCGAGCAGCGCTGCCTCTCTGTAACACTCCTTTATACCGAGCAGCGCTGTCTCTCTGTAACACTCCTTTATACCGAGCAGCGCTGTCTCTCTGTAACACTCCTTTATACCGAGCACTGCTGTCTCTCTGTAACACTCCTTTATACCGAGCAGCGCTGCCTCTCTGTAACACTCCTTTATACCGAGCAGCGCTGCCTCTCTGTAA
The DNA here is from genome assembly GCF_040206685.1 of Ascaphus truei. Lineage (NCBI taxonomy): Eukaryota > Metazoa > Chordata > Amphibia > Anura > Ascaphidae > Ascaphus > Ascaphus truei. The sequence continues at coordinate 17,705,063 of NC_134497.1, forward strand.
CACTCCTTTATACCGAGCAGCGCTGTCTCTCTGTAACACTCCTTTATACCGAGCAGCACTGTCTCTCTGTAACACTCCTTTATACCGAGCAGTGCTGCCTCTCTGTAACACTCCTTTATACCGAGCAGCGCTACCTCTCTGTAACACTCCTTTATACCGAGCAGCGCTGTCTCTCTGTAACACTCCTTTATACCGAGCAGCGCTACCTCTCTGTAACACTCCTTTATACCGAGCAGTGCTGCCTCTCTGTAACACTCCTTTATACCGAGCAGCGCTACCTCTCTGTAACACTCCTTTATACCGAGCAGTGCTGCCTCTCTGTAACACTCCTTTATACCGAGCAGCGCTGCCTCTCTGTAACACTCCTTTATACCGAGCAGCGCTGTCTCTCTGTAACACTCCTTTATACCGAGCAGCGCTACCTCTCTGTAACACTCCTTTATACCGAGCAGCGCTGTCTCTCTGTAACACTCCTTTATACCGAGCAGTGCTGCCTCTCTGTAACACTCCTTTATACCGAGCACTCTCTGTAGCACTCCTTTATATCGAGCAGCACTACCTCTCTGTAACACTCCTTTATACCGAGCACTCTCTGTAACACTCCTTTATACCGAGCAGCGCTTCCTCTCTGTAACACTCCTTTATACCGAGCAGCGCTGTCTCTCTGTAACACTCCTTTATACCGAGCAGCGCTACCTCTCTGTAACACTCCTTTATACCGAGCAGTGCTGCCTCTTTGTAACACTCCTTTATACCGAGCAGCGCTACCTCTCTGTAACACTCCTTTATACCGAGCAGCGCTGTCTCTCTGTAACACTCCTTTATACCGAGCAGCGCTGCCTCTTTGTAACACTCCTTTATACCGAGCAGTGCTGCCTCTCTGTAACACTCCTTTATACCGAGCAGTGCTGCCTCTTTGTAACACTCCTTTATACCGAGCAGCGCTACCTCTCTGTAACACTCCTTTATACCGAGCAGCGCTACCTCTCTGTAACACTCCTTTATACCGAGCAGTGCTGCCTCTTTGTAACACTCCTTTATACCGAGCAGCGCTGCCTCTCTGTAACACTCCTTTATACCGAGCAGCGCTACCTCTCTGTAACACTCCTTTATACCGAGCACTCTCTGTAACACTCCTTTATATCGAGCACCACTACCTCTCTGTAACACTTCTTTATACCGAGCACTCTCTGTAACACTCCTTTATACCGAGCAGCGCTGTCTCTCTGTAACACTCCTTTATACCGAGCAGCGCTACCTCTATGTAACACTCCTTTATACCGAGCAGTGCTGTCTCTCTGTAACACTCCTTTATACTGAGCAGCGCTACCTCTCTGTAACACTTCTTTATACCGAGCAACGCTGTCTCTCTGTAACACTCCTTTATACCGAGCAGCGCTGTCTCTCTGTAACACTCCTTTATACCGAGCAGCGCTACCTCTCTGTAACACTCCTTTATACCGAGCAGCGCTGTCTCTCTGTAACACTCCTTTATACCGAGCAGCGCTGCCTCTCTGTAACACTCCTTTATACCGAGCAGCGCTGCCTCTCTGTAACACTCCTTTATACCGAGCAGCGCTGCCTCTCTGTAACACTCCTTTATACCGAGCAGCGCTACCTCTCTGTAACACTCCTTTATACCGAGCAGTGCTGTCTCTCTGTAACACTCCTTTATACCGTGCAGTGCTACCTCTCTGTAACACTCCTTTATACCGAGCAAGCTACCTCTCTGTAACACTCCTTTATACCGAGCAGCGCTGTCTCTCTGTAACAATCCTTTATACCGAGCAGCGCTGTCTCTCTGTAACACTCCTTTATACCGAGCAGCGCTGTCTCTCTGTAACACTCCTTTATACCGAGAAGCGCTGTCTCTCTGTAACACTCCTTTATACCGAGCAACGCTGTCTCTCTGTAACACTCCTTTATACCGAGCAGCGCTGCCTCTCTGTAACACTCCTTTATACCGAGCAGCGCTGCCTCTCTGTAACACTCCTTTATACCGAGCAGTGCTACCTCTCTGTAACACTCCTTTATACCGAGCAGTGCTGCCTCTCTGTAACACTCCTTTATACCGAGCAGCGCTGTCTCTCTGTAACACTCCTTTATACCGAGAAGCGCTGTCTCTCTGTAACACTCCTTTATACCGAGCAACGCTGTCTCTCTGTAACACTCCTTTATACTGAGCAGCGCTGCCTCTCTGTAACACTCCTTTATACCGAGCAGCGCTGCCTCTCTGTAACACTCCTTTATACCGAGCAGCGCTGCCTCTCTGTAACACTCCTTTATACCGAGCAGCGCTACCTCTCTGTAACACTCCTTTATTCCGAGCACTGCTGCCTCTCTGTAACACTCCTTTATACCGAGCAGCGCTGTCTCTCTGTAACACTCCTTTATACCGAGCAGCGCTGCCTCTCTGTAACACTCCTTTATACCGAGCAGTGCTGTCTTTCTTTAACACTCCTTTATACCGAGCAGCGCTGCCTCTCTGTAACACTCCTTTATACCGAGCAGCGCTACCTCTCTGTAACACTCCTTTATACCGAGCAGCGCTGCCTCTCTGTAACACTCCTTTATACCGAGCAGCGCTGTCTCTCTGTAACACTCCTTTATACCGAGCAGCGCTGCCTCTCTGTAACACTCCTTTATACCGAGCAGCGCTGTCTCTCTGTAACACTCCTTTATACCGAGCAGTGCTGCCTCTCTGTAACACTCCTTTATACCGAGCAGTGCTGTCTCTCTGTAACACTCCTTTATACCGAGCAGTGCTGCCTCTCTGTAACACTCCTTTATACCGAGCAGCGCTGCCTCTCTGTAACACTCCTTTATACCGAGCAGCGCTACCTCTCTGTAACACTCCTTTATTCCGAGCACTGCTGCCTCTCTGTAACACTCCTTTATACCGAGCAGCGCTGCCTCTCTGTAACACTCCTTTATACCGAGCAGCGCTACCTCTCTGTAACACTCCTTTATACCGAGCAGTGCTACCTCTCTGTAACACTCCTTTATACCGAGCAGCGCTACCTCTCTGTAACACTCCTTTATACCGAGCAGCGCTGTCTCTCTGTAACACTCCTTTATACCGAGCAGCGCTGCCTCTCTGTAACACTCCTTTATACCGAGCAGTGCTGTCTTTCTGTAACACTCCTTTATACCGAGCAGCGCTGCCTCTCTGTAACACTCCTTTATACCGAGCAGCACTGCCTCTCTGTAACACTCCTTTATACCGAACAGCACTACCTCTCTGTAACACTCCTTTATACCGAGCAGTGCTGCCTCTCTGTAACACTCCTTTATACTGAGCAGCGCTACCTCTCTGTAACACTCCTTTATTCCGAGCACTGCTGCCTCTCTGTAACACTCCTTTATACCGAGCAGTGCTGCCTCTCTGTAACACTCCTTTATACCGAGCAGCGCTGTCTCTCTGTAACACTCCTTTATACCGAGCAGCGCTACCTCTCTGTAACACTCCTTTATACCGAGCAGTGCTGCCTCTCTGTAACACTCCTTTATACCGAGCAGCGCTGCCTCTATGTAACACTCCTTTATACCGAGCAGTGCTGTCTCTCTGTAACACTCCTTTATACCGAGCAGTGCTACCTCTCTGTAACACTCCTTTATACCGAGCAGCACTACCTCTCTGTAACACTGCTTTATACCGAGCAGCGCTGCCTCTCTGTAACACTCCTTTATACCGAGCAGCGCTGCCTCTCTGTAACACTCCTTTATACCGAGCAGCGCTACCTCTCTGTAACACTCCTTTATTCCGAGCAGCGCTGCCTCTATGTAACACTCCTTTATACCGAGCAGTGCTGTCTCTCTGTAACACTCCTTTATACCGAGCAGTGCTACCTCTCTGTAACACTCCTTTATACCGAGCAGCACTACCTCTCTGTAACACTGCTTTATACCGAGCAGCGCTGCCTCTCTGTAACACTCCTTTATACCGAGCAGCGCTGCCTCTCTGTAACACTCCTTTATACCGAGCAGCGCTGCCTCTCTGTAACACTCCTTTATACCGAGCAGCGCTACCTCTCTGTAACACTCCTTTATACCGAGCAGCGCTGCCTCTCTGTAACACTCCTTTATACCGAGCAGCGCTGCCTCTCTGTAACACTCCTTTATACCGAGCAGTGCTGTCTTTCTGTAACACTCCTTTATACCGAGCAGTGCTGCCTCTCTGTAACACTCCTTTATACCGAGCAGCGCTGTCTCTCTGTAACACTCCTTTATACCGAGCAGCGCTACCTCTCTGTAACACTCCTTTATACCGAGCAGCGCTGTCTCTCTGTAACACTCCTTTATACCGAGCAGCGCTGCCTCTCTGTAACACTCCTTTATACCGAGCAGCGCTGCCTCTCTGTAACACTCCTTTATACCGAGCAGCGCTGCCTCTCTGTAACACTCCTTTATACCGAGCAGCGCTACCTCTCTGTAACACTCCTTTATACCGAGCAGCGCTGCCTCTCTGTAACACTCCTTTATACCGAGCAGCGCTACCTCTCTGTAACACTCCTTTATACCGAGCACTCTCTGTAACACTCCTTTATACCGAGCAGTGCTGCCTCTCTGTAACACTCCTTTATACCGAGCAGCGCTGCCTCTCTGTAACACTCCTTTATACCGAGCAGCGCTACCTCTCTGTAACACTCCTTTATACCGAGCAGCGCTGCCTCTCTGTAACACTCCTTTATACCGAGCAGCGCTACCTCTCTGTAACACTCCTTTATACCGAGCAGCGCTGCCTCTCTGTAACACTCCTTTATACCGAGCAGCGCTGCCTCTCTGTAACACTCCTTTATACCGAGCAGCGCTACCTCTCTGTAACACTCCTTTATACCGAGCACTCTCTGTAACACTCCTTTATACCGAGCAGTGCTGCCTCTCTGTAACACTCCTTTATACCGAGCAGCGCTGCCTCTCTGTAACACTCCTTTATACCGAGCAGCGCTGCCTCTCTGTAACACTCCTTTATACCGAGCAGCGCTGTCTCTCTGTAACACTCCTTTATACCGAGCAGCGCTACCTCTCTGTAACACTCCTTTATACCGAGCAGCGCTGCCTCTCTGTAACACTCCTTTATACCGAGCAGCGCTGTCTCTCTGTAACACTCCTTTATACCGAGCAGCGCTACCTCTCTGTAACACTCCTTTATACCGAGCAGCGCTGCCTCTCTGTAACACTCCTTTATACCGAGCAGCGCTGCCTCTATGTAACACTCCTTTATACCGAGCAGTGCTGTCTCTCTGTAACACTCCTTTATACCGATCAGCGCTACCTCTCTGTAACACTCCTTTATACCGAGCAGCGCTGCCTCTCTGTAACACTCCTTTATACCGAGCAGCGCTACCTCTCTGTAACACTCCTTTATACCGAGCAGCGCTGCCTCTCTGTAACACTCCTTTATACCGAGCAGCGCTACCTCTCTGTAACACTCCTTTATACCGAGCAGCGCTGCCTCTCTGTAACACTCCTTTATACCGAGCACTCTCTGTAACACTCCTTTATTCCGAGCAGTGCTGCCTCTCTGTAACACTCCTTTATACCGAGCAGTGCTGCCTCTCTGTAACACTCCTTTATACCGAGCACTCTCTGTAACACTCCTTTATACCGAGCAGCGCTGTCTCTCTGTAACACTCCTTTATACCGAGCAGCGCTACCTCTCTGTAACACTCCTTTATACCGAGCAGCGCTGTCTCTATGTAACACTCCTTTATACCGAGCAGCGCTGTCTCTCTGTAACACTCCTTTATACCGAGCAGTGCTGCCTCTCTGTAACACTCCTTTATACCGAGCAGCGCTGTCTCTCTGTAACACTCCTTTATACCGAGCAGCGCTACCTCTCTGTAACACTCCTTTATACCGAGCAGCGCTGTCTCTCTGTAACACTCCTTTATACCGAGCAGTGCTGCCTCTCTGTAACACTCCTTTATACCGAGCAGCGCTACCTCTCTGTAACACTCCTTTATACCGAGCAGCGCTGTCTCTCTGTAACACTCCTTTATACCGAGCAGCGCTACCTCTCTGTAACACTCCTTTATACCGAGCAGCGCTGTCTCTCTGTAACACTCCTTTATACCGAGCAGTGCTGCCTCTCTGTAACACTTCTTTATACCGAGCACTCTCTGTAACACTCCTTTATACCGAGCAGTGCTGCCTCTCTGTAACACTCCTTTATACCGAGCAGTGCTGCCTCTCTGTAACACTCCTTTATTCCGAGCAGTGCTGCCTCTCTGTAACACTCCTTTATACCGAGCAGTGCTGCCTCTCTGTAACACTCCTTTATTCCGAGCAGTGCTGCCTCTCTGTAACACTCCTTTATACCGAGCAGTGCTGCCTCTCTGTAACACTCCTTTATTCCGAGCAGTGCTGCCTCTCTGTAACACTCCTTTATACCGAGCAGTGCTGCCTCTCTGTAACACTCCTTTATTCCGAGCAGTGCTGTCTCTCTGTAACACTCCTTTATACCGAGCAGTGCTGCCTCTCTGTAACACTCCTTTATACCGAGCAGCGCTGCCTCTCTGTAACACTCCTTTATATCGAGCAGCGCTACCTCTCTGTAACACTCCTTTATACCGAGCAGCGCTGCCTCTCTGTAACACTCCTTTATACCGAGCAGCGCTACCTCTCTGTAACACTCCTTTATACCGAGCAGCGCTGCCTCTCTGTAACACTCCTTTATACCGAGCAGCGCTGCCTCTCTGTAACACTCCTTTATACCGAGCAGCGCTACCTCTCTGTAACACTCCTTTATACCGAGCAGCGCTGCCTCTCTGTAACACTCCTTTATACCGAGCAGCGCTGCCTCTCTGTAACACTCCTTTATACCGAGCAGCGCTACCTCTCTGTAACACTCCTTTATACCGAGCACTCTCTGTAACACTCCTTTATATCGAGCACCACTACCTCTCTGTAACACTCCTTTATACCGAGCAGCGCTGTCTCTCTGTAACACTCCTTTATACCGAGCAGTGCTACCTCTCTGTAACACTCCTTTATACCGAGCAGCGCTGCCTCTCTGTAACACTCCTTTATACCGAGCAGTGCTACCTCTCTGTAACACTCCTTTATACCGAGCAGCGCTACCTCTCTGTAACACTCCTTTATACGGAGCAGCGCTGTCTCTCTGTAACACTCCTTTATACCGAGCAGTGCTGCCTCTCTGTAACACTCCTTTATACCGAGCAATGCTGTCTCTCTGTAACACTCCTTTATACCGAGCAGCGCTGCCTCTCTGTAACACTCCTTTATACCGAGCAGTGCTACCTCTCTGTAACACTTCTTTATACCGAGCACTCTCTGTAACACTCCTTTATACCGAGCAGCGCTGTCTCTCTGTAACACTCCTTTATACCGAGCAGCGCTGTCTCTCTGTAACACTCCTTTATACCGAGCAGCGCTGTCTCTCAGTAACACTCCTTTATACCGAGCAGCGCTGCCTCTCTGTAACACTCCTTTATACCGTGCAGTACTGCCTCTCTGTAACACTCCTTTATACCGAGCAGCGCTGCCTCTCTGTAACACTCCTTTATACCGAGCAGCGCTGTCTCTCTGTAACACTCCTTTATACCGAGCAGCGCTGTCTCTCTGTAACACTCCTTTATACCGAGCAGCGCTACCTCTCTGTAACACTCCTTTATACCGAGCAGCGCTGTCTCTCTGTAACACTCCTTTATACCGAGCAGCGCTACCTCTCTGTAACACTCCTTTATACCGAGCAGCGCTGCCTCTCTGTAACACTCCTTTATACCGAGCAGCGCTACCTCTCTGTAACACTCCTTTATACCGAGCAGTGCTGTCTCTCTGTAACACTCCTTTATACCGTGCAGTGCTACCTCTCTGTAACACTCCTTTATACCGAGCAAGCTACCTCTCTGTAACACTCCTTTATACCGAGCAGCGCTGTCTCTCTGTAACACTCCTTTATACCGAGAAGCGCTGTCTCTCTGTAACAATCCTTTATACCGAGCAGCGCTGTCTCTCTGTAACACTCCTTTATACCGAGCAGCGCTGTCTCTCTGTAACACTCCTTTATACCGAGAAGCGCTGTCTCTCTGTAACACTCCTTTATACCGAGCAACGCTGTCTCTCTGTAACACTCCTTTATACCGAGCAGAGCTGCCTCTCTGTAACACTCCTTTATACCGAGCAGCGCTGTCTCTCTGTCACACTCCTTTATACCGAGCAGCGCTGCCTCTCTGTAACACTCCTTTATACCGAGCAGCGCTGTCTCTCTGTCACACTCCTTTATACCGAGCAGCGCTGTCTCTCTGTCACACTCCTTTATACCGAGCAGCGCTGCCTCTCTGTAACACTCCTTTATACCGAGCAGCGCTGCCTCTCTGTAACACTCCTTTATACCGAGCAGTGCTGTCTCTCTGTCACACTCCTTTATACCGAGCAGTGCTGCCTCTCTGTAACACTCCTTTATACCGAGCAGTGCTGTCTCTCTGTCACACTCCTTTATACCGAGCACTGCTGCCTCTCTGTAACACTCCTTTATACCGAGCAGCGCTGTCTCTCTGTCACACTCCTTTATACCGAGCAGTGCTGCCTCTCTGTAACACTCCTTTATACCGAGCAGTGCTGCCTCTCTGTAACACTCCTTTATACCGAGCAGCGCTGCCTCTCTGTAACACTCCTTTATACCGAGCAGCGCTGCCTCTATGTAACACTCCTTTATACCGAGCAGCGCTGCCTCTCTGTAACACTCCTTTATACCGAGCAGCGCTGCCTCTCTGTAACACTCCTTTATACCGAGCAACGCTACCTCTCTGTAACACTCCTTTATACCGAGCAGTGCTGCCTCTCTGTAACACTCCTTTATACCGAGCAGCGCTTCCTCTCTGTAACACTCCTTTATACCGAGCAGCGCTGCCTCTCTGTAACACTCCTTTATACCGAGCAGTGCTACCTCTCTGTAACACTCCTTTATACCGAGCAGTGCTGCCTCTCTGTAACACTCCTTTATACCGAGCAGCGCTGCCTCTCTGTAACACTCCTTTATACCGAGCAGCGCTGTCTCTCTGTAACACTCCTTTATACCGAGCAGCGCTGTCTCTCTGTAACACTCCTTTATACCGAGCACTGCTGTCTCTCTGTAACACTCCTTTATACCGAGCAGCGCTGCCTCTCTGTAACACTCCTTTATACCGAGCAGCGCTGCCTCTCTGTAACACTCCTTTATACCGAGCAGCGCTGTCTCTCTGTAACACTCCTTTATACCGAGCAGTGCTGCCTCTCTGTAACACTCCTTTATACCGAGCAGCGCTACCTCTCTGTAACACTCCTTTATACCGAGCAGCGCTGCCTCTCTGTAACACTCCTTTATACCGAGCAGCGCTGCCTCTCTGTAACACTCCTTTATACCGAGCACTCTCTGTAACACTCCTTTATACCGAGCAGCGCTGCCTCTCTGTAACACTCCTTTATACCGAGCAGCGCTGCCTCTCTGTAACACTCCTTTATACCGAGCACTCTCTGTAACACTCCTTTATACCGAACAGCGCTGCCTCTCTGTAACACTCCTTTATACCGATCAGCGCTACCTCTCTGTAACACTCCTTTATACCGAGCAGTGCTGCCTCTCTGTAACACTCCTTTATACCGAGCAGCGCTGCCTCTCTGTAACACTCCTTTATACCGAGCAGCGCTGTCTCTCTGTAACACTCCTTTATACCGAGCAGCGCTGTCTCTCTGTAACACTCCTTTATACCGAGCAGCGCTACCTCTCTGTAACACTCCTTTATACCGAGCAGTGCTGCCTCTCTGTAACACTCCTTTATACCGAGCAGTGCTACCTCTCTGTAACACTCCTTTATACCGAGCAGCGCTACCTCTCTGTAACACTCCTTTATACCGAGCAGTGCTACCTCTCTGTAACACTCCTTTATACCGAGCACTGCTGCCTCTCTGTAACACTCCTTTATACCGAGCAGCGCTGCCTCTCTGTAACACTCCTTTATACCGAGCAATGCTGCCTCTCTGTAACACTCCTTTATACCGAGCAGTGCTGCCTCTCTGTAACACTCCTTTATACCGAGCAGCGCTGCCTCTCTGTAACACTCCTTTATACCGAGCAATGCTGCCTCTCTGTAACACTCCTTTATACCGAGCAGTGCTGTCTCTCTGTAACACTCCTTTATACCGAGCAGTGCTGCCTCTCTGTAACACTCCTTTATACCGAGCAGTGCTGCCTCTCTGTAACACTCCTTTATACCGAGCAGCGCTGCCTCTCTGTAACACTCCTTTATACCGAGCAGCACTGCCTCTCTGTAACACTCCTTTATACCGAGCAGCGCTGTCTCTCTGTAACACTCCTTAATACCGAGCAGCGCTACCTCTCTGTAACACTCCTTTATACCGAGCAGCGCTGTCTCTCTGTAACACTCCTTTATACCGAGCAGTGCTGCCTCTCTGTAACACTCCTTTATACCGAGCACTCTCTGTAGCACTCCTTTATATCGAGCAGCACTACCTCTCTGTAACACTTCTTTATACCGAGCACTCTCTGTAACACTCCTTTATACCGAGCAGCGCTACCTCTCTGTAACACTCCTTTATACCGAGCAGCGCTGTCTCTCTGTAACACTCCTTTATACCGAGCAGTGCTACCTCTCTGTAACACTCCTTTATACCGAGCAGTGCTACCTCTCTGTAACACTCCTTTATACCGAGCAACGCTGCCTCTCTGTAACACTCCTTTATACCGAGCACTCTCTGTAACACTCCTTTATATCGAGCACCACTACCTCTCTGTAACACTTCTTTATACCGAGCACTCTCTGTAACACTCCTTTATACCGAGCAGTGCTGTCTCTCTGTAACACTCCTTTATACTGAGCAGCGCTACCTCTCTGTAACACTTCTTTATACCGAGCAACGCTGTCTCTCTGTAACACTCCTTTATACCGAGCAGCGCTGTCTCTCTGTAACACTCCTTTATACCGAGCAGCGCTACCTCTCTGTAACACTCCTTTATACCGAGCAGCGCTGTCTCTCTGTAACACTCCTTTATACCGAGCAGTGCTGCCTCTCTGTAACACTCCTTTATACCGAGCAGCGCTGTCTCTCTGTAACACTCCTTTATACCGAGCAGCGCTACCTCTCTGTAACACTCCTTTATACCGAGCAGCGCTGCCTCTCTGTAACACTCCTTTATACCGAGCAGCGCTGCCTCTCTGTAACACTCCTTTATACCGAGCACTGCTGCCTCTCTGTAACACTCCTTTATACCGAGCAGCGCTGTCTCTCTGTAACACTCCTTTATACCGAGCAGCGCTGTCTCTCTGTAACACTCCTTTATACCGAGCAGCGCTACCTCTCTGTAACACTCCTTTATACCGAGCAGCGCTGCCTCTCTGTAACACTCCTTTATACCGAGCAGCGCTGTCTCTCTGTAACACTCCTTTATACCGAGCAGCGCTGCCTCTCTGTAACACTCCTTTATACCGAGCAGCGCTGCCTCTCTGTAACACTCCTTTATACCGAGCACTGCTGCCTCTCTGTAACACTCCTTTATACCGAGCAGCGCTGTCTCTCTGTAACACTCCTTTATACCGAGCAGCGCTGTCTCTCTGTAACACTCCTTTATACCGAGCAGCGCTGTCTCTCTGTAACACTCCTTTATACCGAGCAGCGCTACCTCTCTGTAACACTCCTTTATACCGAGCAGCGCTGCCTCTCTGTAACACTCCTTTATACCGAGCAGCGCTGTCTCTCTGTAACACTCCTTTATACCGTGCAGTGCTACCTCTCTGTAACACTCCTTTATACCGAGAAGCGCTGTCTCTCTGTAACACTCCTTTATACCGAGCAGCGCTGCCTCTCTGTAACACTCCTTTATACCGAGCAGTGCTGCCTCTCTGTAACACTCCTTTATACCGAGCAACGCTGTCTCTCTGTAACACTCCTTTATACCGAGCAGCGCTGCCTCTCTGTAACACTCCTTTATACCGAGCAGCGCTGCCTCTCTGTAACACTCCTTTATACCGAGCAGTGCTACCTCTCTGTAACACTCCTTTATACCGAGCAGTGCTGCCTCTCTGTAACACTCCTTTATACCGAGCAGCGCTGTCTCTCTGTAACACTCCTTTATACCGAGAAGCGCTGTCTCTCTGTAACACTCCTTTATACCGAGCAACGCTGTCTCTCTGTAACACTCCTTTATACCGAGCAGCGCTGCCTCTCTGTAACACTCCTTTATACCGAGCAGCGCTGCCTCTCTGTAACACTCCTTTATACCGAGCAGCGCTGCCTCTCTGTAACACTCCTTTATACCGAGCAGTGCTGTCTCTCTGTAACACTCCTTTATACCGAGCAGCGCTACCTCTCTGTAACACTCCTTTATACCGAGCAGCGCTACCTCTCTGTAACACTCCTTTATACCGAGCAGTGCTGCCTCTCTGTAACACTCCTTTATACCATGCAAGCGCTGTCTCTCTGTAACACTCCTTTATACCGAGCAGCGCTGCCTCTCTGTAACACTCCTTTATACCGAGCAGTGCTGTCTCTCTGTAACACTCCTTTATACCGAGCAGCGCTGTCTCTCTGTAACACTCCTTTATACCGAGCAGCGCTGTCTCTCTGTAACACTCCTTTATATCGAGCAGCGCTGTCTTTCTGTAACACTCCTTTATACCGAGCAGTGCTGTCTCTCTGTAACACTCCTTTATACCGAGCAGCGCTGTCTCTCTGTAACACTCCTTTATACCGAGCAGTGCTGTCTTTCTGTAACACTCCTTTATACCGAGCAGTGCTGCCTCTCTGTAACACTCCTTTATACCGAGCAGCGCTGCCTCTCTGTAACACTCCTTTATACCGAGCAGCGCTGCCTCTCTGTAACACTCCTTTATACCGAGCAGTGCTGTCTTTCTGTAACACTCCTTGCTGCCTCTCTGTAACACTCCTTTATACCGAGCAGCGCTGTCTCTCTGTAACACTCCTTTATACCGAGCAGCGCTATCTCTCTGTAACACTCCTTTATACCGAGAAGCGCTGTCTCTCTGTAACACTCCTTTATACCGAGCAGCGCTGTCTTTCTGTAACACTCCTTTATACCGAGCAGCGCTACCTCTCTGTAACACTCCTTTATACCGAGCAGCGCTACCTTTCTGTAACACTAATTTATACCGAGCAGCGCTGCCTCTCTGTAACACTCCTTTATACCGAGCAGCGCTACCTCTCTGTAACACTCCTTTATACTGAGCAGCGCTGTCTCTCTGTAACACTCCTTTATACCGAGCAGCGCTGCCTCTCTGTAACACTCCTTTATACCGAGCAGCACTGCCTCTCTGTAACACTCCTTTATACCGAGCAGCGCTACCTCTCTGTAACACTCCTTTATTCCGAGCACTGCTGCCTCTCTGTAACACTCCTTTATACCGAGCAGTGCTACCTCTCTGTAACACTCCTTTATACCGAGCAGCGCTGCCTCTCTGTAACACTCCTTTATACCGAGCAGCGCTGCCTCTCTGTAACACTCCTTTATACCGAGCAGCGCTGCCTCTCTGTAACACTCCTTTATACCGAGCAGTGCTGCCTCTCTGTAACACTCCTTTATACCGAGCAGCGCTGCCTCTCTGTAACACTCCTTTATACCGAGCAGCGCTGCCTCTCTGTAACACTCCTTTATACCGAGCAGTGCTGCCTCTCTGTAACACTCCTTTATACCGTGCAGTACTACCTCTCTGTAACACTCCTTTATACCGAGCAGTGCTGCCTCTCTGTAACACTCCTTTATACCGAGCAGTGCTACCTCTCTGTAACACTCCTTTATACCGAGCAGCGCTGCCTCTCTGTAACACTCCTTTATACCGAGCAGTGCTGTCTTTCTGTAACACTCCTTTTTATCGAGCAGCGCTGCCTCTCTGTAACACTCCTTTATACCGAGCAGCGCTACCTCTCTGTAACACTCCTTTATTCCGAGCAGTGCTGTCTCTCTGTAACACTCCTTTATACCGAGCAGTGCTGCCTCTCTGTAACACTCCTTTATACCGAGCAGTGCTACCTCTCTGTAACACTCCTTTATACCGAGCAGCGCTGCCTCTCTGTAACACTCCTTTATTCCGAGCAGCGCTGCCTCTCTGTAACACTCCTTTATACCGAGCAGCGCTGCCTCTCTGTAACACTCCTTTATACCGAGCAGCGCTGCCTCTCTGTAACACTCCTTTATACCGAGCAGTGCTGTCTTTCTGTAACACTCCTTTATACCGAGCAGCGCTGCCTCTCTGTAACACTCCTTTATACCGAGCAGCGCTGCCTCTCTGTAACACTCCTTTATACCGAGCAGTGCTGCCTCTCTGTAACACTCCTTTATACCGAGCAGCGCTGCCTCTCTGTAACACTCCTTTATACCGAGCAGCGCTGCCTCTCTGTAACACTCCTTTATACCGAGCAGCGCTGCCTCTCTGTAACACTCCTTTATACCGAGCAGCGCTACCTCTCTGTAACACTCCTTTATTCCGAGCACTGCTGCCTCTCTGTAACACTCCTTTATACCGAGCAGTGCTACCTCTCTGTAACACTCCTTTATACCGAGCAGTGCTGCCTCTCTGTAACACTCCTTTATACCGAGCACTGCTGCCTCTCTGTAACACTCCTTTATACCGAGCAGCGCTGTCTCTCTGTAACACTCCTTTATACCGAGCAGCGCTACCTCTCTGTAACACTCCTTTATACCGAGCAGTGCTGTCTCTCTGTAACACTCCTTTATACCGAGCAGCGCTGTCTCTCTGTAACACTCCTTTATACCGAGCAGCGCTACCTCTCTGTAACACTCCTTTATACCGTGCAGCGCTACCTCTCTGTAACACTCCTTTATACCGAGCAGCGCTACCTCTCTGTAACACTCCTTTATACCGAGCAGCGCTGTCTCTCTGTAACACTCCTTTATACCGAGCAGCGCTGCCTCTCTGTAACACTCCTTTATACCGAGAAGCGCTGTCTCTCTGTAACACTCCTTTATACCGAGCAGCGCTGTCTCTCTGTAACACTCCTTTATACCGAGCAGCGCTGCCTCTCTGTAACACTCCTTTATACCGAGCAGCGCTGTCTCTCTGTAACACTCCTTTATACTGAGCAGCGCTACCTCTCTGTAACACTCCTTTATACCGAGCACTCTCTGTAACACTCCTTTATACCGAGCAGCGCTGCCTCTCTGTAACACTCCTTTATACCGAGCAGAGCTGCCTCTCTGTAACACTCCTTTATACCGAGCAGCGCTGCCTCTCTGTAACACTCCTTTATACCGAGCAGCGCTACCTCTCTGTAACACTCCTTTATACCGAGCAGCGCTGTCTCTCTGTAACACTCCTTTATACCGAGCTGCGCTGCCTCTCTGTAACACTCCTTTATACCGAGCAGCGCTGCCTCTCTGTAACACTCCTTTATACCGAGCAGCGCTGCCTCTCTGTAACACTCCTTTACCGAGCAACGCTACCTCTCTGTAACACTCCTTTATACCGAGCAGTGCTGCCTCTCTGTAACACTCCTTTATACCGAGCAGCGCTACCTCTCTGTAACACTCCTTTATACCGAGCAGCGCTGCCTCTCTGTAACACTCCTTTATACCGAGCAGCGCTGTCTCTCAGTAACACTCCTTTATACCGAGCAGCGCTGTCTCTCTGTAACATTCCTTTATACCGAGCAGCGCTGTCTCTCTGTAACACTCCTTTATACCGAGCAGCGCTGCCTCTCTGTAACACTCCTTTATACCGAGCAGCGCTGTCTCTCTGTAACACTCCTTTATACCGAGCAACGCTACCTCTCTGTAACACTCCTTTATACCGAGCAGCGCTGCCTCTCTGTAACACTCCTTTATACCGAGCAGCGCTGTCTCTCAGTAACACTCCTTTATACCGAGCAGCGCTGTCTCTCTGTAACACTCCTTTATACCGAGCAGCGCTGCCTCTCTGTAACACTCCTTTATACCGAGAAGCGCTGCCTCTCTGTAACACTCCTTTATACCGAGCAGTGCTGCCTCTCTGTAACACTCCTTTATACCGAGCAGCGCTGTCTCTCTGTAACACTCCTTTATACCGAGCAGCGCTGCCTCTCTGTAACACTCCTTTATACCGAGCAGCGCTGCCTCTCTGTAACACTCCTTTATACCGAGCAGTGCTGCCTCTCTGTAACACTCCTTTATACCGAGCAGCGCTGCCTCTCTGTAACACTCCTTTATACCGAGCAGCGCTGCCTCTCTGTAACACTCCTTTATACCGAGCACTCTCTGTAACACTCCTTTATACCGAGCAGCGCTACCTCTCTGTAACACTCCTTTATACCGAGCAGTGCTGTCTCTCTGTAACACTCCTTTATACCGAGCAGCGCTGCCTCTCTGTAACACTCCTTTATACCGAGCAGTGCTGTCTCTCTGTAACACTCCTTTATACCGAGCAGCGCTACCTCTCTGTAACACTCCTTTATACCGTGCAGCGCTACCTCTCTGTAACACTCCTTTATACCGAGCAGCGCTACCTCTCTGTAACACTCCTTTATACCGAGCAGCGCTGTCTCTCTGTAACACTCCTTTATACCGAGCAGCGCTGTCTCTCTGTAACACTCCTTTATACCGAGCAGCGCTGCCTCTCTGTAACACTCCTTTATACCGAGCAGTGCTGCCTCTCTGTAACACTCCTTTATACCGAGCAGCGCTGCCTCTCTGTAACACTCCTTTATACCGAGCAGCGCTACCTCTCTGTAACACTCCTTTATACCGAGCAGTGCTGCCTCTCTGTAACACTCCTTTATACCGAGCAGCGCTACCTCTCTGTAACACTCCTTTATACCGAGCAGTGCTACCTCTCTGTAACACTCCTTTATACCGAGCAGTGCTGTCTCTCTGTAACACTCCTTTATACCGAGCAGCGCTGTCTCTCTGTAACACTCCTTTATACCGAGCAGCGCTGTCTCTCTGTAACACTCCTTTATACCGAGCAGCGCTGCCTCTCTGTAACACTCCTTTATACCGAGCAGCGCTACCTCTCTGTAACACTCCTTTATACCGAGCAGCACTACCTCTCTGTAACACTCCTTTATACCGAGCAGCGCTGTCTCTCTGTAACACTCCTTTATACCGAGCAGCACTACCTCTCTGTAACACTCCTTTATACCGAGCAGCGCTGTCTCTCTGTAACACTCCTTTATACCGAGCAGCGCTGTCTCTCTGTAACACTCCTTTATACCGAGCAGCGCTGCCTCTCTGTAACACTCCTTTATACGAGCAGCGCTGCCTCTCTGTAACACTCCTTTATACCGAGCAGCGCTACCTCTCTGTAACACTCCTTTATTCCGAGCAGTGCTGTCTCTCTGTAACACTCCTTTATACCGAGCAGTGCTGCCTCTCTGTAACACTCCTTTATACCGAGCAGTGCTACCTCTCTGTAACACTCCTTTATACCGAGCAGCGCTGCCTCTCTGTAACACTCCTTTATTCCGAGCAGCGCTGCCTCTCTGTAACACTCCTTTATACCGAGCAGCGCTGCCTCTCTGTAACACTCCTTTATACCGAGCAGCGCTGCCTCTCTGTAACACTCCTTTATACCGAGCAGTGCTGTCTTTCTGTAACACTCCTTTATACCGAGCAGCGCTGCCTCTCTGTAACACTCCTTTATACCGAGCAGCGCTGCCTCTCTGTAACACTCCTTTATACCGAGCAGTGCTGCCTCTCTGTAACACTCCTTTATACCGAGCAGCGCTGCCTCTCTGTAACACTCCTTTATACCGAGCAGCGCTGCCTCTCTGTAACACTCCTTTATACCGAGCAGCGCTGCCTCTCTGTAACACTCCTTTATACCGAGCAGCGCTACCTCTCTGTAACACTCCTTTATTCCGAGCACTGCTGCCTCTCTGTAACACTCCTTTATACCGAGCAGTGCTACCTCTCTGTAACACTCCTTTATACCGAGCAGTGCTGCCTCTCTGTAACACTCCTTTATACCGAGCACTGCTGCCTCTCTGTAACACTCCTTTATACCGAGCAGCGCTGTCTCTCTGTAACACTCCTTTATACCGAGCAGCGCTACCTCTCTGTAACACTCCTTTATACCGAGCAGTGCTGTCTCTCTGTAACACTCCTTTATACCGAGCAGCGCTGTCTCTCTGTAACACTCCTTTATACCGAGCAGCGCTACCTCTCTGTAACACTCCTTTATACCGTGCAGCGCTACCTCTCTGTAACACTCCTTTATACCGAGCAGCGCTACCTCTCTGTAACACTCCTTTATACCGAGCAGCGCTGTCTCTCTGTAACACTCCTTTATACCGAGCAGCGCTGCCTCTCTGTAACACTCCTTTATACCGAGAAGCGCTGTCTCTCTGTAACACTCCTTTATACCGAGCAGCGCTGTCTCTCTGTAACACTCCTTTATACCGAGCAGCGCTGCCTCTCTGTAACACTCCTTTATACCGAGCAGCGCTGTCTCTCTGTAACACTCCTTTATACTGAGCAGCGCTACCTCTCTGTAACACTCCTTTATACCGAGCACTCTCTGTAACACTCCTTTATACCGAGCAGCGCTGCCTCTCTGTAACACTCCTTTATACCGAGCAGAGCTGCCTCTCTGTAACACTCCTTTATACCGAGCAGCGCTGCCTCTCTGTAACACTCCTTTATACCGAGCAGCGCTACCTCTCTGTAACACTCCTTTATACCGAGCAGCGCTGTCTCTCTGTAACACTCCTTTATACCGAGCTGCGCTGCCTCTCTGTAACACTCCTTTATACCGAGCAGCGCTGCCTCTCTGTAACACTCCTTTATACCGAGCAGCGCTGCCTCTCTGTAACACTCCTTTACCGAGCAACGCTACCTCTCTGTAACACTCCTTTATACCGAGCAGTGCTGCCTCTCTGTAACACTCCTTTATACCGAGCAGCGCTACCTCTCTGTAACACTCCTTTATACCGAGCAGCGCTGCCTCTCTGTAACACTCCTTTATACCGAGCAGCGCTGTCTCTCAGTAACACTCCTTTATACCGAGCAGCGCTGTCTCTCTGTAACATTCCTTTATACCGAGCAGCGCTGTCTCTCTGTAACACTCCTTTATACCGAGCAGCGCTGCCTCTCTGTAACACTCCTTTATACCGAGCAGCGCTGTCTCTCTGTAACACTCCTTTATACCGAGCAACGCTACCTCTCTGTAACACTCCTTTATACCGAGCAGCGCTGCCTCTCTGTAACACTCCTTTATACCGAGCAGCGCTGTCTCTCAGTAACACTCCTTTATACCGAGCAGCGCTGTCTCTCTGTAACACTCCTTTATACCGAGCAGCGCTGCCTCTCTGTAACACTCCTTTATACCGAGAAGCGCTGCCTCTCTGTAACACTCCTTTATACCGAGCAGTGCTGCCTCTCTGTAACACTCCTTTATACCGAGCAGCGCTGTCTCTCTGTAACACTCCTTTATACCGAGCAGCGCTGCCTCTCTGTAACACTCCTTTATACCGAGCAGCGCTGCCTCTCTGTAACACTCCTTTATACCGAGCAGTGCTGCCTCTCTGTAACACTCCTTTATACCGAGCAGCGCTGCCTCTCTGTAACAATCCTTTATACCGAGCAGCGCTGCCTCTCTGTAACACTCCTTTATACCGAGCAGCGCTGCCTCTCTGTAACACTCCTTTATACCGAGCACTCTCTGTAACACTCCTTTATACCGAGCAGCGCTACCTCTCTGTAACACTCCTTTATACCGAGCAGTGCTGTCTCTCTGTAACACTCCTTTATACCGAGCAGCGCTGCCTCTCTGTAACACTCCTTTATACCGAGCAGTGCTGTCTCTCTGTAACACTCCTTTATACCGAGCAGCGCTACCTCTCTGTAACACTCCTTTATACCGTGCAGCGCTACCTCTCTGTAACACTCCTTTATACCGAGCAGCGCTACCTCTCTGTAACACTCCTTTATACCGAGCAGCGCTGTCTCTCTGTAACACTCCTTTATACCGAGCAGCGCTGTCTCTCTGTAACACTCCTTTATACCGAGCAGCGCTGCCTCTCTGTAACACTCCTTTATACCGAGCAGTGCTGCCTCTCTGTAACACTCCTTTATACCGAGCAGCGCTGCCTCTCTGTAACACTCCTTTATACCGAGCAGCGCTACCTCTCTGTAACACTCCTTTATACCGAGCAGTGCTGCCTCTCTGTAACACTCCTTTATACCGAGCAGCGCTACCTCTCTGTAACACTCCTTTATACCGAGCAGTGCTACCTCTCTGTAACACTCCTTTATACCGAGCAGTGCTGTCTCTCTGTAACACTCCTTTATACCGAGCAGCGCTGTCTCTCTGTAACACTCCTTTATACCGAGCAGCGCTGTCTCTCTGTAACACTCCTTTATACCGAGCAGCGCTGCCTCTCTGTAACACTCCTTTATACCGAGCAGCGCTACCTCTCTGTAACACTCCTTTATACCGAGCAGCACTACCTCTCTGTAACAC
This sequence comes from Ascaphus truei, assembly GCF_040206685.1. NCBI lineage: Eukaryota > Metazoa > Chordata > Amphibia > Anura > Ascaphidae > Ascaphus > Ascaphus truei. The sequence continues at coordinate 17,725,492 of NC_134497.1, forward strand.
TCCTTTATACCGAGCAGCGCTGTCTCTCTGTAACACTCCTTTATACCGAGCAGCACTACCTCTCTGTAACACTCCTTTATACCGAGCAGCGCTGTCTCTCTGTAACACTCCTTTATACCGAGCAGCGCTGTCTCTCTGTAACACTCCTTTATACCGAGCAGCGCTGCCTCTCTGTAACACTCCTTTATACGAGCAGCGCTGCCTCTCTGTAACACTCCTTTATACCGAGCAGCGCTGCCTCTCTGTAACACTCCTTTATACCGAGCAGCGCTGCCTCTCTGTAACACTCCTTTATACGAGCAGCGCTGCCTCTCTGTAACACTCCTTTATACCGAGCAGCGCTGTCTCTCTGTAACACTCCTTTATACCGAGCAGCGCTGCCTCTCTGTAACACTCCTTTATACCGAGCAGCGCTGTCTCTCTGTAACACTCCTTTATACCGAGCAGTGCTGCCTCTCTGTAACACTCCTTTATACCGAGCAGCGCTGTCTCTCTGTAACAATCCTTTATACCGAGCAGCGCTGCCTCTCTGTAACACTCCTTTATACCGAGCAGCGCTGCCTCTCTGTAACACTCCTTTATACCGAGCAGCGCTGTCTCTCTGTAACACTCCTTTATACCGAGCAGCGCTACCTCTCTGTAACACTCCTTTATACCGAGCAGCGCTGTCTCTCTGTAACACTCCTTTATACCGAGCAGTGCTGCCTCTCTGTAACACTCCTTTATACCGAGCAGCGCTGTCTCTCTGTAACACTCCTTTATACCGAGCAGAGCTGCCTCTCTGTAACACTCCTTTATACCGAGCACTGCTGCCTCTCTGTAACACTCCTTTATACCGAGCAGCGCTGCCTCTCTGTAACACTCCTTTATACCGAGCAGCGCTACCTCTCTGTAACACTCCTTTATACCGAGCAGTGCTGCCTCTCTGTAACACTCCTTTATACCGAGCAGCGCTACCTCTCTGTAACACTCCTTTATACCGAGCAGTGCTGCCTCTCTGTAACACTCCTTTATACCGAGCAGCGCTGCCTCTCTGTAACAATCCTTTATACCGAGCAGTGCTGCCTCTCTGTAACACTCCTTTATACCGAGCAGTGCTACCTCTCTGTAACACTCCTTTATACCGAGCAGCGCTACCTCTCTGTAACACTCCTTTATACCGAGCACTCTCTGTAACACTCCTTTATACCGAGCAATGCTGCCTCTCTGTAACACTCCTTTATACCGAGCAGTGCTGTCTCTCTGTAACACTCCTTTATACGAGCAGCGCTGCCTCTCTGTAACACTCCTTTATACCGAGCAGCGCTGCCTCTCTGTAACACTCCTTTATACGAGCAGCGCTGCCTCTCTGTAACACTCCTTTATACCGAGCAGCGCTGTCTCTCTGTAACACTCCTTTATACCGAGCAGCGCTGCCTCTCTGTAACACTCCTTTATACCGAGCAGCGCTGTCTCTCTGTAACACTCCTTTATACCGAGCAGTGCTGCCTCTCTGTAACACTCCTTTATACCGAGCAGCGCTGTCTCTCTGTAACAATCCTTTATACCGAGCAGCGCTGCCTCTCTGTAACACTCCTTTATACCGAGCAGCGCTGCCTCTCTGTAACACTCCTTTATACCGAGCAGCGCTGTCTCTCTGTAACACTCCTTTATACCGAGCAGCGCTACCTCTCTGTAACACTCCTTTATACCGAGCAGCGCTGTCTCTCTGTAACACTCCTTTATACCGAGCAGCGCTGTCTCTCTGTAACACTCCTTTATACCGAGCAGCGCTACCTCTCTGTAACACTCCTTTATACCGAGCAGCGCTGTCTCTCTGTAACACTCCTTTATACCGAGCAGTGCTGCCTCTCTGTAACACTCCTTTATACCGAGCAGCGCTGTCTCTCTGTAACACTCCTTTATACCGAGCAGAGCTGCCTCTCTGTAACACTCCTTTATACCGAGCACTGCTGCCTCTCTGTAACACTCCTTTATACCGAGCAGCGCTGCCTCTCTGTAACACTCCTTTATACCGAGCAGCGCTGCCTCTCTGTAACACTCCTTTATACCGAGCAGCGCTGCCTCTCTGTAACACTCCTTTATACGAGCAGCGCTGCCTCTCTGTAACACTCCTTTATACCGAGCAGCGCTGTCTCTCTGTAACACTCCTTTATACCGAGCAGCGCTGCCTCTCTGTAACACTCCTTTATACCGAGCAGCGCTGTCTCTCTGTAACACTCCTTTATACCGAGCAGTGCTGCCTCTCTGTAACACTCCTTTATACCGAGCAGCGCTGTCTCTCTGTAACAATCCTTTATACCGAGCAGCGCTGCCTCTCTGTAACACTCCTTTATACCGAGCAGCGCTGCCTCTCTGTAACACTCCTTTATACCGAGCAGCGCTGTCTCTCTGTAACACTCCTTTATACCGAGCAGCGCTACCTCTCTGTAACACTCCTTTATACCGAGCAGCGCTGTCTCTCTGTAACACTCCTTTATACCGAGCAGTGCTGCCTCTCTGTAACACTCCTTTATACCGAGCAGCGCTGTCTCTCTGTAACACTCCTTTATACCGAGCAGAGCTGCCTCTCTGTAACACTCCTTTATACCGAGCACTGCTGCCTCTCTGTAACACTCCTTTATACCGAGCAGCGCTGCCTCTCTGTAACACTCCTTTATACCGAGCAGCGCTACCTCTCTGTAACACTCCTTTATACCGAGCAGTGCTGCCTCTCTGTAACACTCCTTTATACCGAGCAGCGCTACCTCTCTGTAACACTCCTTTATACCGAGCAGTGCTGCCTCTCTGTAACACTCCTTTATACCGAGCAGCGCTGCCTCTCTGTAACACTCCTTTATACCGAGCAGCGCTGCCTCTCTGTAACAATCCTTTATACCGAGCAGTGCTGCCTCTCTGTAACACTCCTTTATACCGAGCAGTGCTACCTCTCTGTAACACTCCTTTATACCGAGCAGTGCTGTCTCTCTGTAACACTCCTTTATACCGAGCAGTACTGCCTCTCTGTAACACTCCTTTATACCGAGCAGTGCTACCTCTCTGTAACACTCCTTTATACCGAGCAGCGCTACCTCTCTGTAACACTCCTTTATACCGAGCACTCTCTGTAACACTCCTTTATACCGAGCAATGCTGCCTCTCTGTAACACTCCTTTATACCGAGCAGTGCTGTCTCTCTGTAACACTCCTTTATACCGAGCAGTGCTGTCTCTCTGTAACACTCCTTTATACCGAGCAGCGCTACCTCTCTGTAACACTCCTTTATACCGAGCAGTGCTGTCTCTCTGTAACACTCCTTTATACCGAGCAACGCTGCCTCTCTGTAACACTCCTTTATTCCGAGCAGTGCTGTCTCTCTGTAACACTCCTTTATACCGAGCAGCGCTACCTCTCTGTAACACTCCTTTATACCGTGCAGCGCTACCTCTCTGTAACACTCCTTTATACCGAGCAGCGCTACCTCTCTGTAACACTCCTTTATACCGAGCAGCGCTGCCTCTCTGTAACACTCCTTTATACCGATCAGCGCTACCTCTCTGTAACACTCCTTTATACCGAGCAGCGCTGTCTCTCTGTAACACTCCTTTATACCGAGCAGCGCTGCCTCTCTGTAACACTCCTTTATACCGAGCAGCGCTGTCTCTCTGTAACACTCCTTTATACCGAGCACTCTCTGTAACACTCCTTTATACCGAGCAGCGCTGCCTCTCTGTAACACTCCTTTATACCGAGCAGCGCTGCCTCTCTGTAACACTCCTTTATACCGAGCACTCTCTGTAACACTCCTTTATACCGAGCAGCGCTGCCTCTCTGTAACACTCCTTTATACCGAGCAGCGCTGTCTCTCTGTAACACTCCTTTATACCGAGCAGCGCTACCTCTCTGTAACACTCCTTTATACCGAGCAGCGCTGTCTCTCTGTAACACTCCTTTATATCGAGCAGCGCTGCCTCTCTGTAACACTCCTTTATACCGAGCACTCTCTGTAACACTCCTTTATACCGAGCAGCGCTACCTCTCTGTAACACTCCTTTATACCGAGCAGCGCTGTCTCTCTGTAACACTCCTTTATACCGAGCAGTGCTGCCTCTCTGTAACACTCCTTTATACCGAGCAGCGCTACCTCTCTGTAACACTCCTTTATACCGAGCAGCGCTGCCTCTTTGTAACACTCCTTTTTATCGAGCAGCGCTGCCTCTCTGTAACACTCCTTTATACCGAGCAGCGCTGTCTCTCTGTAACACTCCTTTATACCGAGCAGTGCTGCCTCTCTGTAACACTCCTTTATACCGAGCACTCTCTGTAACACTCCTTTATACCGAGCAGCACTACCTCTCTGTAACACTTCTTTATACCGAGCACTCTCTGTAACACTCCTTTATACTGAGCAGCGCTACCTCTCTGTAACACTCCTTTATACCGAGCAATGCTGTCTCTCTGTAACACTCCTTTATACCGAGCAGCGCTGTCTCTCTGTAACACTCCTTTATACCGAGCAGCGCTACCTCTCTGTAACACTCCTTTATACCGAGCAGCGCTGTCTCTCTGTAACACTCCTTTATACCGAGCAGCGCTATCTCTCTGTAACACTCCTTTATACCGAGCAGCGCTGTCTCTCTGTAACACTCCTTTATACCGAGCAGCGCTGTCTCTCTGTAACACTCCTTTATACCGAGCAGTGCTGCCTCTCTGTAACACTCCTTTATACCGAGCAGCGCTACCTCTCTGTAACACTCCTTTATACCGAGCAGCGCTACCTCTCTGTAACACTCCTTTATACCGAGCAGCGCTGCCTCTCTGTAACACTCCTTTATACCGAGCAGCGCTGCCTCTCTGTAACACTCCTTTATACCGAGCAGCGCTGTCTCTCTGTAACACTCCTTTATACCGAGCAGCGCTGTCTCTCTGTAACACTCCTTTATACCGAGCAGCGCTGTCTCTCTGTAACACTCCTTTATACCGAGCAGCGCTGCCTCTCTGTAACACTCCTTTATACCGAGCAGTGCTGCCTCTCTGTAACACTCCTTTATACCGAGCAGCGCTACCTCTCTGTAACACTCCTTTATACCGAGCAGCGCTACCTCTATGTAACACTCCTTTATACCGAGCAGCGCTGCCTCTCTGTAACACTCCTTTATACCGAGCAGTGCTGTCTCTCTGTAACACTCCTTTATACCGAGCAGCGCTGCCTCTTTGTAACACTCCTTTTTATCGAGCAGCGCTGTCTCTCTGTAACACTTCTTTATACCGAGCACTCTCTGTAACACTCCTTTATACTGAGCAGCGCTACCTCTCTGTAACACTCCTTTATACCGAGCAACGCTGTCTCTCTGTAACACTCCTTTATACCGAGCAGCGCTGTCTCTCTGTAACACTCCTTTATACCGAGCAGCGCTGCCTCTCTGTAACACTCCTTTATACCGAGCAGCGCTGCCTCTCTGTAACACTCCTTTATACCGAGCAGCGCTGCCTCTCTGTAACACTCCTTTATACCGAGCAGTGCTACCTCTCTGTAACACTCCTTTATACCGAGCAGCACTGTCTCTCTGTAACACTCCTTTATACCGAGCAGTGCTGCCTCTCTGTAACACTCCTTTATACCGAGCAGTGCTGCCTCTCTGTAACACTCCTTTATACCGAGCAGTGCTGCCTCTCTGTAACACTCCTTTATACCGAGCAGCGCTACCTCTCTGTAACACTCCTTTATACCGAGCAGTGCTACCTCTCTGTAACACTCCTTTATACCGAGCAGTGCTGTCTCTGTGTAACACTCCTTTATACCGAGCAGCGCTGTCTCTCTGTAACACTCCTTTATACCGAGCCCTGCTGCCTCTCTGTAACACTCCTTTATACCGAGCAGCGCTACCTCTCTGTAACACTCCTTTATACCGAGCAGCGCTACCTCTATGTAACACTCCTTTATACCGAGCAGCGCTGCCTCTCTGTAACACTCCTTTATACCGAGCAGCGCTGCCTCTCTGTAACACTCCTTTATACCGAGCAGCGCTACCTCTCTGTAACACTCCTTTATACCGAGCAGCGCTGCCTCTCTGTAACACTCCTTTATACCGAGCAGCGCTGCCTCTCTGTAACACTCCTTTATACCGAGCAGCGCTGCCTCTCTGTAACACTCCTTTATACGAGCAGTGCTGCCTCTCTGTAACACTCCTTTATACCGAGCAGCGCTGCCTCTCTGTAACACTCCTTTATACCGAGCAGTGCTGCCTCTCTGTAATACTCCTTTATACCGAGCAGTGCTGCCTCTCTGTAATACTCCTTTATACCGAGCAGCGCTGCCTCTCTGTAACACTCCTTTATACCGAGCAGCGCTGCCTCTCTGTAACACTCCTTTATACCGAGCAGTGCTGTCTCTCTGTAACACTCCTTTATACCGTGCAGTGCTGCCTCTCTGTAACACTCCTTTATACCGAGCAGTGCTGCCTCTCTGTAACACTCCTTTATACCGAGCAGTGCTGTCTCTCTGTAACACTCCTTTATACCGTGCAGTGCTGCCTCTCTGTAACACTCCTTTATACCGAGCAGCGCTGCCTCTCTGTAACACTCCTTTATACCGAGCAGTGCTGCCTCTCTGTAACACTCCTTTATACCGAGCAGTGCTGTCTCTCTGTAACACTCCTTTATACCGTGCAGTGCTGCCTCTCTGTAACACTCCTTTATACCGAGCAGCGCTGCCTCTCTGTAACACTCCTTTATACCGAGCAGCGCTGCCTCTCTGTAACACTCCTTTATACCGAGCAGTGCTGCCTCTCTGTAACACTCCTTTATACCGAGCAGTGCTGCCTCTCTGTAACACTCCTTTATACCGAGCAGCGCTGCCTCTCTGTAACACTCCTTTATACCGAGCAGCGCTGTCTCTCTGTAACACTCCTTTATACCGAGCAGCACTGTCTCTCTGTAACACTCCTTTATACCGAGCAGCGCTGCCTCTCTGTAACACTCCTTTATACCGAGCAGCGCTGCCTCTCTGTAACACTCCTTTATACCGAGCAGCGCTGTCTCTCTGTAACACTCCTTTATACCGAGCAGCGCTACCTCTCTGTAACACTCCTTAATACCGAGCAGCGCTACCTCTCTGTAACACTCCTTTATACCGAGCAGCGCTGTCTCTCTGTAACACTCCTTTATACCGAGCAGCGCTGCCTCTCTGTAACACTCCTTTATACCGAGCAGCGCTGTCTCTCTGTAACACTCCTTTATACCGAGCAGCGCTACCTCTCTGTAACACTCCTTAATACCGAGCAGCGCTACCTCTCTGTAACACTCCTTTATACCGAGCAGCGCTGCCTCTCTGTAACACTCCTTTATACCGAGCAGCGCTGCCTCTCTGTAACACTCCTTTATACCGAGCAGCGCTACCTCTCTGTAACACTCCTTTATACCGAGCAGCGCTACCTCTCTGTAACACTCCTTTATACCGAGCAGCGCTACCTCTATGTAACACTCCTTTATACCGAGCAGCACTACCTCTCTGTAACACTCCTTTATACCGAGCAGCGCTACCTCTCTGTAACACTCCTTTATACCGAGCAGCGCTGTCTCTCTGTAACACTCCTTTATACCGAGCAGTGCTGTCTCTCTGTAACACTCCTTTATACCGAGAAGCGCTGCCTCTCTGTAACACTCCTTTATACCGAGCAGCGCTGCCTCTTTGTAACACTCCTTTTTATCGAGCAGCGCTGCCTCTCTGTAACACACCTTTATACCGAGCAGCACTACCTCTCTGTAACACTCCTTTATACCGAGCAACGCTGTCTCTCTGTAACACTCCTTTATACCGAGCAGCGCTGTCTCTCTGTAACACTTCTTTATACCGAGCACTCTCTGTAACACTCCTTTATACTGAGCAGCGCTACCTCTCTGTAACACTCCTTTATACCGAGCAACGCTGTCTCTCTGTAACACTCCTTTATACCGAGCAGCGCTGTCTCTCTGTAACACTCCTTTATACCGAGCAGCGCTACCTCTCTGTAACACTCCTTTATACCGAGCAGCGCTGTCTCTCTGTAACACTCCTTTATACCGAGCAGCGCTACTTCTCTGTAACACTCCTTTATACCGAGCAGCGCTGTCTCTCTGTAACACTCCTTTATACCGAGCAGCGCTACCTCTCTGTAACACTCCTTTATACCGAGCAGTGCTGCCTCTCTGTAACACTCCTTTATACCGAGCAGCGCTGTCTCTGTGTAACACTCCTTTATATCGAGCAGCGCTACCTCTCTGTAACACTCCTTTATACCGAGCAGCGCTGCCTCTCTGTAACACTCCTTTATACCGAGCAGCGCTGCCTCTCTGTAACACTCCTTTATACCGAGCAGCGCTGCCTCTCTGTAACACTCCTTTATACCGAGCAGCGCTACCTCTCTGTAACACTCCTTTATACCGAGCAGCGCTGCCTCTCTGTAACACTCCTTTATACCGAGCAGTGCTGCCTCTCTGTAACACTCCTTTATACCGAGCAGCGCTGTCTCTCTGTAACACTCCTTTATACCGAGCAGCGCTGTCTCTGTGTAACACTCCTTTATATCGAGCAGCGCTACCTCTCTGTAACACTCCTTTATACCGAGCAGCGCTGCCTCTCTGTAACACTCCTTTATACCGAGCAGCGCTGCCTCTCTGTAACACTCCTTTATACCGAGCAGCGCTGCCTCTCTGTAACACTCCTTTATACCGAGCAGCGCTACCTCTCTGTAACACTCCTTTATACCGAGCAGCACTACCTCTCTGTAACACTCCTTTATACCGAGCAGCGCTGTCTCTCTGTAACACTCCTTTATACCGAGCAGCGCTGTCTCTCTGTAACACTCCTTTATACCGAGCAGCGCTGCCTCTCTGTAACACTCCTTTATACGAGCAGCGCTGCCTCTCTGTAACACTCCTTTATACCGAGCAGCGCTGCCTCTCTGTAACACTCCTTTATACGAGCAGCGCTGCCTCTCTGTAATACTCCTTTATACCGAGCAGTGCTACCTCTCTGTAACACTCCTTTATACCGAGCAGCGCTGCCTCTCTGTAACACTCCTTTATACCGAGCAGCGCTGTCTCTCTGTAACACTCCTTTATACCGAGCAGCGCTGCCTCTCTGTAACACTCCTTTATACCGAGCAGCGCTGTCTCTCTGTAACACTCCTTTATACCGAGCAGTGCTGCCTCTCTGTAACACTCCTTTATACCGAGCAGCGCTGTCTCTCTGTAACAATCCTTTATACCGAGCAGCGCTGCCTCTCTGTAACACTCCTTTATACCGAGCAGCGCTGCCTCTCTGTAACACTCCTTTATACCGAGCAGCGCTGTCTCTCTGTAACACTCCTTTATACCGAGCAGCGCTACCTCTCTGTAACACTCCTTTATACCGAGCAGCGCTGTCTCTCTGTAACACTCCTTTATACCGAGCAGCGCTGCCTCTCTGTAACACACCTTTATACCAAGCAGTGCTGCCTCTCTGTAACACTCCTTTATACCGAGCAGCGCTACCTCTCTGTAACACTCCTTTATACCGAGCAGCGCTGCCTCTCTGTAACACTCCTTTATACTGAGCAGCGCTGCCTCTCTGTAACACTCCTTTATACCGAGCAGCGCTGTCTCTCTGTAACACTCCTTTATACCGAGCAGAGCTGCCTCTCTGTAACACTCCTTTATACCGAGCAGTGCTGCCTCTCTGTAACACTCCTTTATACCGAGCAGCGCTACCTCTCTGTAACACTCCTTTATACCGAGCAGTGCTGCCTCTCTGTAACACTCCTTTATACCGAGCAGTGCTGTCTCTCTGTAACACTCCTTTATACCGAGCAGTGCTGCCTCTCTGTAACACTCCTTTATACCGAACAGCACTACCTCTCTGTAACACTCCTTTATACCGAGCAGCGCTGTCTCTCTGTAACACTCCTTTATACCGAGCAGCGCTGTCTCTCTGTAACACTCCTTTATACCGAGCAGTGCTGCCTCTCTGTAACACTCCTTTATACCGAGCAGCGCTACCTCTCTGTAACACTCCTTTATACCGAGCAGCGCTACCTCTCTGTAACACTCCTTTATACCGAGCAGCGCTGCCTCTCTGTAACACTCCTTTATACCGAGCAGCGCTGCCTCTCTGTAACACTCCTTTATACCGAGCAGCGCTGTCTCTCTGTAACACTCCTTTATACCGAGCAGCGCTGTCTCTCTGTAACACTCCTTTATACCGAGCAGCGCTGTCTCTCTGTAACACTCCTTTATACCGAGCAGCGCTGCCTCTCTGTAACACTCCTTTATACCGAGCAGTGCTGCCTCTCTGTAACACTCCTTTATACCGAGCAGCGCTACCTCTCTGTAACACTCCTTTATACCGAGCAGCGCTACCTCTATGTAACACTCCTTTATACCGAGCAGCGCTGCCTCTCTGTAACACTCCTTTATACCGAGCAGTGCTGTCTCTCTGTAACACTCCTTTATACCGAGCAGCGCTGCCTCTTTGTAACACTCCTTTTTATCGAGCAGCGCTGTCTCTCTGTAACACTTCTTTATACCGAGCACTCTCTGTAACACTCCTTTATACTGAGCAGCGCTACCTCTCTGTAACACTCCTTTATACCGAGCAACGCTGTCTCTCTGTAACACTCCTTTATACCGAGCAGCGCTGTCTCTCTGTAACACTCCTTTATACCGAGCAGCGCTGCCTCTCTGTAACACTCCTTTATACCGAGCAGCGCTGCCTCTCTGTAACACTCCTTTATACCGAGCAGCGCTGCCTCTCTGTAACACTCCTTTATACCGAGCAGTGCTACCTCTCTGTAACACTCCTTTATACCGAGCAGCACTGTCTCTCTGTAACACTCCTTTATACCGAGCAGTGCTGCCTCTCTGTAACACTCCTTTATACCGAGCAGCGCTGCCTCTCTGTAACACTCCTTTATACCGAGCAGCGCTACCTCTCTGTAACACTCCTTTATACCGAGCAGCGCTACCTCTATGTAACACTCCTTTATACCGAGCAGCGCTGCCTCTCTGTAACACTCCTTTATACCGAGCAGCGCTGCCTCTCTGTAACACTCCTTTATACCGAGCAGCGCTACCTCTCTGTAACACTCCTTTATACCGAGCAGCGCTGCCTCTCTGTAACACTCCTTTATACCGAGCAGCGCTGCCTCTCTGTAACACTCCTTTATACGAGCAGTGCTGCCTCTCTGTAACACTCCTTTATACCGAGCAGCGCTGCCTCTCTGTAACACTCCTTTATACCGAGCAGTGCTGCCTCTCTGTAACACTCCTTTATACCGAGCAGCGCTGCCTCTCTGTAACACTCCTTTATACCGAGCAGCGCTGCCTCTCTGTAACACTCCTTTATACCGAGCAGCGCTGCCTCTCTGTAACACTCCTTTATACCGAGCAGCGCTGCCTCTCTGTAACACTCCTTTATACGAGCAGTGCTGCCTCTCTGTAACACTCCTTTATACCGAGCAGCGCTGCCTCTCTGTAACACTCCTTTATACCGAGCAGTGCTGTCTCTCTGTAACACTCCTTTATACCGAGCAGCACTGTCTCTCTGTAACACTCCTTTATACCGAGCAGCGCTGCCTCTCTGTAACACTCCTTTATACCGAGCAGCGCTGCCTCTCTGTAACACTCCTTTATACCGAGCAGCGCTGTCTCTCTGTAACACTCCTTTATACCGAGCAGCGCTACCTCTCTGTAACACTCCTTAATACCGAGCAGCGCTACCTCTCTGTAACACTCCTTTATACCGAGCAGCGCTGTCTCTCTGTAACACTCCTTTATACCGAGCAGCGCTGCCTCTCTGTAACACTCCTTTATACCGAGCAGCGCTGTCTCTCTGTAACACTCCTTTATACCGAGCAGCGCTACCTCTCTGTAACACTCCTTAATACCGAGCAGCGCTACCTCTCTGTAACACTCCTTTATACCGAGCAGCGCTGCCTCTCTGTAACACTCCTTTATACCGAGCAGCGCTGCCTCTCTGTAACACTCCTTTATACCGAGCAGCGCTACCTCTCTGTAACACTCCTTTATACCGAGCAGCGCTACCTCTCTGTAACACTCCTTTATACCGAGCAGCGCTACCTCTATGTAACACTCCTTTATACCGAGCAGCACTACCTCTCTGTAACACTCCTTTATACCGAGCAGCGCTACCTCTCTGTAACACTCCTTTATACCGAGCAGCGCTGTCTCTCTGTAACACTCCTTTATACCGAGCAGTGCTGTCTCTCTGTAACACTCCTTTATACCGAGAAGCGCTGCCTCTTTGTAACACTCCTTTTTATCGAGCAGCGCTGCCTCTCTGTAACACACCTTTATACCGAGCAGCACTACCTCTCTGTAACACTCCTTTATACCGAGCAACGCTGTCTCTCTGTAACACTCCTTTATACCGAGCAGCGCTGTCTCTCTGTAACACTTCTTTATACCGAGCACTCTCTGTAACACTCCTTTATACTGAGCAGCGCTACCTCTCTGTAACACTCCTTTATACCGAGCAACGCTGTCTCTCTGTAACACTCCTTTATACCGAGCAGCGCTGTCTCTCTGTAACACTCCTTTATACCGAGCAGCGCTACCTCTCTGTAACACTCCTTTATACCGAGCAGCGCTGTCTCTCTGTAACACTCCTTTATACCGAGCAGCGCTACTTCTCTGTAACACTCCTTTATACCGAGCAGCGCTGTCTCTCTGTAACACTCCTTTATACCGAGCAGCGCTACCTCTCTGTAACACTCCTTTATACCGAGCAGTGCTGCCTCTGTGTAACACTCCTTTATATCGAGCAGCGCTACCTCTCTGTAACACTCCTTTATACCGAGCAGCGCTGCCTCTCTGTAACACTCCTTTATACCGAGCAGCGCTGCCTCTCTGTAACACTCCTTTATACCGAGCAGCGCTGCCTCTCTGTAACACTCCTTTATACCGAGCAGCGCTACCTCTCTGTAACACTCCTTTATACCGAGCAGCGCTGCCTCTCTGTAACACTCCTTTATACCGAGCAGTGCTGCCTCTCTGTAACACTCCTTTATACCGAGCAGCGCTGTCTCTCTGTAACACTCCTTTATACCGAGCAGCGCTGTCTCTGTGTAACACTCCTTTATATCGAGCAGCGCTACCTCTCTGTAACACTCCTTTATACCGAGCAGCGCTGCCTCTCTGTAACACTCCTTTATACCGAGCAGCGCTGCCTCTCTGTAACACTCCTTTATACCGAGCAGCGCTGCCTCTCTGTAACACTCCTTTATACCGAGCAGCGCTACCTCTCTGTAACACTCCTTTATACCGAGCAGCGCTACCTCTCTGTAACACTCCTTTATACCGAGCAGTGCTGCCTCTCTGTAACACTCCTTTATACCGAGCAGCACTACCTCTCTGTAACACTCCTTTATACCGAGCAGCGCTGTCTCTCTGTAACACTCCTTTATACCGAGCAGCGCTGTCTCTCTGTAACACTCCTTTATACCGAGCAGCGCTGCCTCTCTGTAACACTCCTTTATACGAGCAGCGCTGCCTCTCTGTAACACTCCTTTATACCGAGCAGCGCTGCCTCTCTGTAACACTCCTTTATACGAGCAGCGCTGCCTCTCTGTAATACTCCTTTATACCGAGCAGTGCTACCTCTCTGTAACACTCCTTTATACCGAGCAGCGCTGCCTCTCTGTAACACTCCTTTATACCGAGCAGCGCTGTCTCTCTGTAACACTCCTTTATACCGAGCAGCGCTGCCTCTCTGTAACACTCCTTTATACCGAGCAGCGCTGTCTCTCTGTAACACTCCTTTATACCGAGCAGTGCTGCCTCTCTGTAACACTCCTTTATACCGAGCAGCGCTGTCTCTCTGTAACAATCCTTTATACCGAGCAGCGCTGCCTCTCTGTAACACTCCTTTATACCGAGCAGCGCTGCCTCTCTGTAACACTCCTTTATACCGAGCAGCGCTGTCTCTCTGTAACACTCCTTTATACCGAGCAGCGCTACCTCTCTGTAACACTCCTTTATACCGAGCAGCGCTGTCTCTCTGTAACACTCCTTTATACCGAGCAGCGCTGCCTCTCTGTAACACACCTTTATACCAAGCAGTGCTGCCTCTCTGTAACACTCCTTTATACCGAGCAGCGCTGCCTCTCTGTAACACTCCTTTATACCGAGCAGCGCTACCTCTCTGTAACACTCCTTTATACCGAGCAGCGCTACCTCTCTGTAACACTCCTTTATACCGAGCAGCGCTGTCTCTCTGTAACACTCCTTTATACTGAGCAGCGCTGCCTCTCTGTAACACTCCTTTATACCGAGCAGCGCTGTCTCTCTGTAACACTCCTTTATACCGAGCAGAGCTGCCTCTCTGTAACACTCCTTTATACCGAGCAGTGCTGCCTCTCTGTAACACTCCTTTATACCGAGCAGCGCTACCTCTCTGTAACACTCCTTTATACCGAGCAGTGCTGCCTCTCTGTAACACTCCTTTATAACGAGCAGCGCTGCCTCTCTGTAACAATCCTTTATACCGAGCAGTGCTACCTCTCTGTAACACTCCTTTATACCGAGCACTCTCTGTAACACTCCTTTATACCGAGCAGCGCTACCTCTCTGTAACACTCCTTTATACTGAGCAGCGCTGCCTCTATGTAACACTCCTTTATACCGAGCAGCGCTGCCTCTCTGTAACACTCCTTTATACCGAGCAGTGCTGTCTCTCTGTAACACTCCTTTATACCGAGCAGTGCTGTCTCTCTGTAACACTCCTTTATACCGAGCAGCGCTACCTCTCTGTAACACTCCTTTATACCGAGCAGTGCTGTCTCTCTGTAACACTCCTTTATACCGAGCAACGCTGCCTCTCTGTAACACTCCTTTATTCCGAGCAGTGCTGTCTCTCTGTAACACTCCTTTATACCGAGCAGCGCTACCTCTCTGTAACACTCCTTTATACCGTGCAGCGCTACCTCTCTGTAACACTCCTTTATACCGAGCAGCGCTACCTCTCTGTAACACTCCTTTATACCGAGCAGCGCTGCCTCTCTGTAACACTCCTTTATACCGATCAGCGCTACCTCTCTGTAACACTCCTTTATACCGAGCAGCGCTGTCTCTCTGTAACACTCCTTTATACCGAGCAGCGCTGCCTCTCTGTAACACTCCTTTATACCGAGCAGCGCTGTCTCTCTGTAACACTCCTTTATACCGAGCACTCTCTGTAACACTCCTTTATACCGAGCAGCGCTGCCTCTCTGTAACACTCCTTTATACCGAGCAGCGCTGCCTCTCTGTAACACTCCTTTATACCGAGCACTCTCTGTAACACTCCTTTATACCGAGCAGTGCTACCTCTCTGTAACACTCCTTTATACCGAGCAGCGCTGCCTCTCTGTAACACTCCTTTATACCGAGCAGCGCTGTCTCTCTGTAACACTCCTTTATACCGAGCAGCGCTACCTCTCTGTAACACTCCTTTATACCGAGCAGCGCTGTCTCTCTGTAACACTCCTTTATACCGAGCAGCGCTACCTCTCTGTAACACTCCTTTATACCGAGCAGCGCTGCCTCTCTGTAACACTCCTTTATACCGAGCACTCTCTGTAACACTCCTTTATACCGAGCAGCGCTACCTCTCTGTAACACTCCTTTATACCGAGCAGCGCTGTCTCTCTGTAACACTCCTTTATACCGAGCAGTGCTGCCTCTCTGTAACACTTCTTTATACCGAGCACTCTCTGTAACACTCCTTTATACCGAGCAGCGCTGTCTCTCTGTAACACTCCTTTATACCGAGCAGCGCTGCCTCTTTGTAACACTCCTTTTTATCGAGCAGCGCTGCCTCTCTGTAACACTCCTTTATACCGAGCAGCGCTGTCTCTCTGTAACACTCCTTTATACCGAGCAGTGCTGCCTCTCTGTAACACTCCTTTATACCGAGCACTCTCTGTAACACTCCTTTATATCGAGCAGCACTACCTCTCTGTAACACTTCTTTATACCGAGCACTCTCTGTAACACTCCTTTATACTGAGCAGCGCTACCTCTCTGTAACACTCCTTAATACCGAGCAATGCTGTCTCTCTGTAACACTCCTTTATACCGAGCAGCGCTGTCTCTCTGTAACACTCCTTTATACCGAGCAGCGCTACCTCTCTGTAACACTCCTTTATACCGAGCAGCGCTGTCTCTCTGTAACACTCCTTTATACCGAGCAGCGCTACCTCTCTGTAACACTCCTTTATACCGAGCAGCGCTGTCTCTCTGTAACACTCCTTTATACCGAGCAGCGCTGTCTCTCTGTAACACTCCTTTATACCGAGCAGTGCTGCCTCTCTGTAACACTCCTTTATACCGAGCAGCGCTACCTCTCTGTAACACTCCTTTATACCGAGCAGCGCTACCTCTCTGTAACACTCCTTTATACCGAGCAGCGCTGCCTCTCTGTAACACTCCTTTATACCGAGCAGCGCTGCCTCTCTGTAACACTCCTTTATACTGAGCAGCGCTGCCTCTCTGTAACACTCCTTTATACCGAGCAGTGCTGTCTCTCTGTAACACTCCTTTATACCGAGCACTGCTGCCTCTCTGTAACACTCCTTTATACCGAGCAGCGCTACCTCTCTGTAACACTCCTTTATACCGAGCAGCGCTACCTCTCTGTAACACTCCTTTATACCGAGCAATGCTGCCTCTCTGTAACACTCCTTTATACCGAGCAGCGCTGCCTCTCTGTAACACTCCTTTATACCGAGCAGTGCTACCTCTCTGTAACACTCCTTTATACCGAGCAGCGCTACCTCTATGTAACACTCCTTTATACCGAGCAGCGCTGCCTCTCTGTAACACTCCTTTATACCGAGCAGTGCTGTCTCTCTGTAACACTCCTTTATACCGAGCAGCGCTGTCTCTCTGTAACACTCCTTTATACCGAGCAGCGCTGCCTCTTTGTAACACTCCTTTTTATCGAGCAGCGCAGCCTCTCTGTAACACTCCTTTATACCGAGGATCGCTACCTCTCTTTAACACTCCTTTATACCGAGCAGCGCTGTCTCTCTGTAACACTCCTTTATACCGAGCAGCGCTGCCTCTCTGTAACACTCCTTTATACCGAGCAGCGCTGTCTCTCTGTAACACACCTTTATACCGAGCAGCACTACCTCTCTGTAACACTCCTTTATACCGAGCAACGCTGTCTCTCTGTAACACTCCTTTATACCGAGCAGCGCTGTCTCTCTGTAACACTTCTTTATACCGAGCACTCTCTGTAACACTCCTTTATACTGAGCAGCGCTACCTCTCTGTAACACTCCTTTATACCGAGCAACGCTGTCTCTCTGTAACACTCCTTTATACCGAGCAGCGCTGTCTCTCTGTAACACTCCTTTATACCGAGCAGCGCTGCCTCTCTGTAACACTCCTTTATACCGAGCAGCGCTGCCTCTCTGTAACACTCCTTTATACCGAGCAGCGCTGCCTCTCTGTAACACTCCTTTATACCGAGCAGTGCTACCTCTCTGTAACACTCCTTTATACCGAGCAGTGCTGCCTCTCTGTAACACTCCTTTATACCGAGCAGCGCTACCTCTCTGTAACACTCCTTTATACCGAGCAGCGCTGTCTCTCTGTAACACTCCTTTATACCGAGCAGCGCAGCCTCTCTGTAACACTCCTTTATACCGAGCAGCGATGCCTCTCTGTAACACTCCTTTATACCGAGCAGCGCTACCTCTCTGTAACACTCCTTTATACCGAGCAGCGCTACCTCTATGTAACACTCCTTTATACCGAGCAGCGCTACCTCTCTGTAACACTCCTTTATACCGAGCAGCGCTGCCTCTCTGTAACACTCCTTTATACCGAGCAGCGCTACCTCTCTGTAACACTCCTTTATACCGAGCAGCGCTACCTCTATGTAACACTCCTTTATACCGAGCAGCGCTACCTCTCTGTAACACTCCTTTATACCGAGCAGCGCTACCTCTCTGTAACACTCCTTTATACCGAGCAGTGCTGCCTCTCTGTAACACTCCTTTATACCGAGCAGCGCTACCTCTCTGTAACACTCCTTTATACCGAGCAGCGCTACCTCTCTGTAACACTCCTTTATACCGAGCAGTGCTACCTCTCTGTAACACTCCTTTATACCGAGCAGCACTGCCTCTCTGTAACACTCCTTTATACCGAGCAGCGCTACCTCTCTGTAACACTCCTTTATACCGAGCAGCGCTACCTCTCTGTAACACTCCTTTATACCGAGCAGCGCTACCTCTCTGTAACACTCCTTTATACCGAGCAGTGCTACCTCTCTGTAACACTCCTTTATACCGAGCAGCGCTACCTCTCTGTAACACTCCTTTATACCGAGCAGCGCTACCTCTCTGTAACACTCCTTTATACCGAGCAGTGCTACCTCTCTGTAACACTCCTTTATACCGAGCAGCGCTACCTCTCTGTAACACTCCTTTATACCGAGCAGCGCTACCTCTCTGTAACACTCCTTTATACCGAGCAGTGCTGCCTCTCTGTAACACTCCTTTATACCGAGCAGTGCTGTCTCTCTGTAACACTCCTTTATACCGAGCAGTGCTGCCTCTCTGTAACACTCCTTTATACCGAGCAGCGCTACCTCTCTGTAACACTCCTTTATACCGAGCAGCGCTGCCTCTTTGTAACACTCCTTTTTATCGAGCAGCGCTGCCTCTCTGTAACACTCCTTTATACCGAGCAGTGCTGCCTCTCTGTAACACTCCTTTATACCGAGCAGTGCTGCCTCTCTGTAACACTCCTTTATACCGAGCAGCGCTGCCTCTCTGTAACACTCCTTTATACCGAGCAGCGCTGCCTCTCTGTAACACTCCTTTATACCGAGCAGCGCTGTCTCTCTGTAACACTCCTTTATACCGAGCAGCGCTGCCTCTCTGTAACACTCCTTTATACCGAGCAGTGCTACGTCTCTGTAACACTCCTTTATACTGAGCAGCGCTGCCTCTCTGTAACACTCCTTTATACCGAGCAGTGCTGCCTCTCTGTAACACTCCTTTATACTGAGCAGTGCTGCCTCTCTGTAACACTCCTTTATACCGAGCAGCGCTGCCTCTCTGTAACACTCCTTTATACCGAGCAGCGCTGCCTCTCTGTAACACTCCTTTATACCGAGCAGCGCTATCTCTCTGTAACACTCCTTTATACCGAGCAGTGCTGCCTCTCTGTAACACTCCTTTATACCGAGCAGCGCTGTCTCTCTGTAACACTCCTTAATACCGAGCAGCGCTACCTCTCTGTAACACTCCTTTATTCCGAGCACTGCTGCCTCTCTGTAACACTCCTTTATACCGAGCAGCGCTGTCTCTCTGTAACACTCCTTAATACCGAGCAGCGCTACCTCTCTGTAACACTCCTTTATACCGAGCAGCGCTACCTCTCTGTAACACTCCTTTATACCGAGCAGCGCTACCTCTCTGTAACACTCCTTTATACCGAGCAGCGCTACCTCTCTGTAACACTCCTTTATACCGAGCAGCGCTACCTCTCTGTAACACTCCTTTATACCGAGCAGTGCTGTCTCTCTGTAACACTCCTTTATACCGAGCAACGCTGCCTCTCTGTAACACTCCTTTATACCGAGCAGCGCTACCTCTCTGTAACACTCCTTTATACTGAGCAGCGCTGCCTCTCTGTAACACTCCTTTATACCGAGCAGCGCTGTCTCTCTGTAACACTCCTTTATACCGAGCAGCGCTACCTCTCTGTAACACTCCTTTATACCGAGCAGCGCTGTCTCTCTGTAACACTCCTTTATACCGAGCAGCGCTACCTCTCTGTAACACTCCTTTATACCGAGCAGCGCTGCCTCTCTGTAACACTCCTTTATACTGAGCAGCGCTACCTCTCTGTAACACTCCTTTATATCGAGCAGCGCTACCTCTCTGTAACACTCCTTTATATCGAGCAGCGCTGCCTCTCTGTAACACTCCTTTATACTGAGCAGCGCTGCCTCTCTGTAACACTCCTTTATACCGAGCAGCGCTGTCTCTCTGTAACACTCCTTTATACCGAGCAGCGCTGTCTCTCTGTAACACTCCTTTATACCGAGCAGCGCTGTCTCTCTGTAACACTCCTTAATACCGAGCAGCGCTACCTCTCTGTAACACTCCTTTATACCGAGCAGTGCTGCCTCTCTGTAACACTCCTTTATACTGAGCAGCGCTGTCTCTCAGTAACACTCCTTTATACCGAGCAGCGCTGCCTCTCTGTAATACTCCTTTATACTGAGCAGCGCTACCTCTCTGTAACACTCCTTTATACCGAGCAGCGCTGCCTCTCTGTAACACTCCTTTATACCGAGCAGCGCTGCCTCTCTGTAACACTCCTTTATACCGAGCAGTGCTGCCTCTCTGTAACACTCCTTTATACCGAGCAGCGCTATTTCTCTGTAACACTCCTTTATACTGAGCAGCGCTACATCTCTGTAACACTCCTTTATACTGAGCAGCGCTACCTCTCTGTAACACTCCTTTATACTGAGCAGCGCTACCTCTCTGTAACACTCCTTTATACCTGAGCAGCGCTGCCTCTCTGTAACACTCCTTTATACCGAGCAGTGCTGCCTCTCTGTAACACTCCTTTATACCGAGCCCTGCTGCCTCTCTTTAACACTCCTTTATACCGAGCAGTGCTACCTCTCTGTAACACTCCTTTATACCGAGCAGCGCTACCTCTCTGTAACACTCCTTTATACCGAGCAGCGCTGTCTCTCTGTAACACTCCTTTATACTGAGCAGCGCTACCTCTCTGTAATACTCCTTTATACTGAGCAGCGCTGCCTCTCTGTAACACTCCTTTATACCGAGCAGTGCTGTCTCTCTGTAACACTCCTTTATACCGAGCACTGCTGCCTCTCTGTAACACTCCTTTATACCGAGCAGCGCTGTCTCTCTGTAACACTCCTTTATACCGAGCAGCGCTGTCTCTCTGTAACACTCCTTTATACCGAGCAGCGCTGTCTCTCTGTAACACTCCTTAATACCGAGCAGCGCTACCTCTCTGTAACACTCTTTATACCGAGCAGTGCTGCCTCTCTGTAACACTCCTTTATACTGAGCAGCGCTACCTCTCTGTAATACTCCTTTATACTGAGCAGCGCTACCTCTCTGTAACACTCCTTTATACCGAGCAGCGCTGCCTCTCTGTAACACTCCTTTATACCGAGCAGTGCTACCTCTCTTTAACACTCCTTTATACCGAGCAGTGCTGCCTCTCTGTAACACTCCTTTATACCGAGCAGCGCTATTTCTCTGTAACACTCCTTTATACTGAGCAGCGCTACATCTCTGTAACACTCCTTTATACTGAGCAGCGCTACCTCTCTGTAACACTCCTTTATACTGAGCAGCGCTACCTCTCTGTAACACTCCTTTATACCTGAGCAGCGCTGCCTCTCTGTAACACTCCTTTATACCGAGCAGTGCTGCCTCTCTGTAACACTCCTTTATACCGAGCCCTGCTGCCTCTCTTTAACACTCCTTTATACCGAGCAGTGCTACCTCTCTGTAACACTCCTTTATACCGAGCAGCGCTACCTCTCTGTAACACTCCTTTATACCGAGCAGTGCTGCCTCTCTGTAACACTCCTTTATACCGAGCCCTGCTGCCTCTCTTTAACACTCCTTTATACCGAGCAGTGCTACCTCTCTGTAACACTCCTTTATACCGAGCAGCGCTACCTCTCTGCAACACTCCTTTATACCGAGCAGCGCTGTCTCTCTGTAACACTCCTTTATACCGAGCAGTGCTGCCTCTCTGTAACACTCCTTTATACCGAGCAACGCTGCCTCTCTGTAACACTCCTTTATACCGAGCAGTGCGGTCTCTCTGTAACACTCCTTTATACCGAGCAGTGCTACCTCTCTTTAACACTCCTTTATACCGAGCAGCGCTACCTCTCTGTAACACTCCTTTATACCGAGCAACGCTGCCTCTCTGTAACACTCCTTTATACCGAGCAACGCTACTGTACCTCTCTGTAACACTCTTTTATACCGAGCAGTGCTGCCTCTCTGTAACACACCTTTATACCGAGCAGTGCTGTCTCTCTGTAACACTCCTTTACACCGAGCAGCGATGCCTCTCTGTAACACTCCTTTATACTGAGTAGCGCTACCTCTCTGTAACACTCCTTTATACCGAGCAGTGCTGCCTCTCTGTAACACTCCTTTATACCGAGCAGCGCTGTCTCTCTGTAACACTCCTTTATACCGAGAAGTGCTGCCTCTCTGTAACACTCCTTTATACCGAGCAGTGCTGCCTCTCTGTAACACTCCTTTAATACCGAGCAGCGCTACCTCTCTGTAACACTCCTTTATACCGAGCAGTGCTACCTCTCTGTAACACTCCTTTATACCGAGCAGCGCTACCTCTCTGTAACACTCCTTTATACCGAGCAGCGCTACCTCTCTGTAACACTCCTTTATACCGATAATAATCCAACTCTACCATACAGCCCCATGTTTAAAGACCAACCCATAACCCCCCATATTTAACTCCTCACTCACACACATTCCTGCCAGGGGACGCTCACTCTCAGTATTAGAATGATGAGTCGTTTTTTCTGCTTCCAAATCCCAGGACCTTGTGGTGTTATCTACGTAAACCTGCCAGGTAACGTATGTCTGATCCCCCCTCCCCCCATCCCCCACCCTCCTCCCAACCCCCCAACCCCCTTGTATAACAGAGAGAAAAAGAGACGCCCTGGGGGACCCACACTCAATGTTTGTCTTGACTTACCCAGCCTCGAGCTGGACCCCTCTCCCATTCCCACTAACCACATCACACCCACTTCTTGGGTGGAAAATTGGTCACAGCTTTAATCCTAGCAAAGAAACATCAAGATACATATAACTGTATCCCAACTAGAGACCCAGCTAGATTGCTCCGCTAACATCCACTAAAAGCCCCCAACCCAAAAGCCCCACTCCTTCACGCCTAAAAACACGGGGGGTGGGAAGTTTTCTCCACTAGATCCTTGAAGAAAGAGGGAGGTAAGATCCCTCAAATCCCTCCCCCCCTTAAGTACCCTTCCTTATCCCCATCCCTGGCCTAACCTCACTGCCCCTAGGGGAGGGACCCCTCCTCTACCTTAAGTGATGCCACCCCTTCCCTTGCAGGCCAAGGGCTTTCTATCTGCCTCTCACCGCAGGATGAAGGAAGATCCCCTTGCTGTAGCAGCTGTATGACACACGGAGGCTGCATGACACACGGACGCTGTATGACACATGGAGGCTGGATGACACACGGATTTACAGATATGCAGCGTGTAGCACTGTCAAGGATTCACAATTGCATTCTGGGACAGGGAAACAGTAATAATTGGGTCACCATTCTATCAATAAAGGAGATTACTGTCTGTGTAAAGTGGCATAGTATACCTTGCTTATAGATCATGGCGCAGATTTGCTAAGCAGTGCTATGCTATAAGACACCTTGCAACCTGTTCAATGAATGGTGTGTGTTTGTGTGTGTGTGTGTGTGTGTTATTACTGTGGCATAATCAGCAAGAGGCCAGGTCAGTTTAAAGACCACAAGCTTATTACAGCGTCATTTTAACATATATTTAATGAAAATTATTACATGTCAACATTTATAACTTCTATACCCTAAACATTTACTGGACGACCTCAAGTGAGTTTCAGTGTGAAACCTTCATTTTGCTGCCAAAGCAACTAGTATGCAGCAGAGGGTCCCCAAGGACCACATCCCACACCCTCTGCTAGCAGGCTGCGGGCGCCTGCCGAAGAAGAGCCCGGCTCTACCCATTCAAAAGTAACAGAAGAATCCCCTTATCAGCACAGCGCGCTAATTCTGTGATACAGAAATCACCGTTTCTGGTTTGTACTTACTGATCTGCTTCTGAAGTGAGAGAGACCCCTGGCAGGCTTCTTGTAGACCCTCCTTCCAAAACCCTGTGATAGGAGTCGATTATTCCAAAATAGCCAAACACACACATAGCGTTTTGAAACGAACAACAATTTGGGACTCACATATAATCTTCTGAAAGAAATGCCTATGAATATATGTTTATTTTTTCTCATTTATGCTTCATTTTGGGCAACGAGATGACCATTAGCCAAAATGGACAGATATCTTCTCTATCTCACGATGAGTGCGGAACACAATGTAATATAATCACAATGGAGGGGGGATGCCATACAATGTCACAAACTCTGAAATCATGTCACCTGGAATAACACAAACTCATGCAGAGCGTGGAACCAAAGGCGGGCAAGAATGTCGCCGTTGTTATTATTCACCTTGTTTAACGTAGATGGGTACATTGTTGAGGCAATTCCCAGGGCAATAAAGAAGGTGAGAAAGACTGGCGGACTTTAGAATAAAATCAGAATTTATTTCTAGGCCATAATGAAACATACTACAACTCAACCCCCTTATAACGCTGCTCTTGGGGTCCAAAGAAACACATTGCGTTATAAGCGGATCGCGTTAGAAATAATGTACAATTGTATGCATCGTACAATAAAGTATTTAAGACACCAATAATCGCGTTGTAAAGTATTTATAGATCCGAAAGTTGGGAGCCACGCTTGCATCGCTATATAAGCGGATCCGCGTTGTAACGGATCGCGCTATAACAGGGTTGAGCTGTAATTGTTGTATGAAATCCCAATGGGAATTATTCTGGTAAAATGAGCACATTCGGATGGCAGAGTGACCGCTATGATGCAGAATTCTGCTAGGCAATGGATTGCACTAAATAAAGAAAGTGACCTTTATATATTGTCCGTTTATATTTTATGCTCAGTGACTTATTCGTTGTTGTTACTGTAAATGGTTTATTCAATAAGACCAGCAGAGCACTTTGCCAGAATTGATTAAATCTGTCCTATCATTCTCCTGCTCACGGTCACTGCTCTAATTGGTCATTTACTTAACAGAGTAAAACAAGATAAAAAAAAAACATAAAGGTCTTTGTATTAAAGTACTGAGATCCCGGATCTCCCTTATCCTCATTTTACTACATAGAGCCAACATACAATATATTTTATATTTCATTTAAACCAAGTACTATATATATATATATATACAGTGGTTGACAAATCACCAAAAAATCTACTCGCCACACAAAAAAATCTACTCGCCACCTAGTACCAAACGTGTGCTGCTTGGGCCAATATTTACTCGCCCGGGGGTTAAATCCACTCGCCCGGGGCGAGCAAATGTATAGGTTTGTCGAACACTGTATATATATATATATATATATATATATATATATAGTCATTGGTATGGCAGTTAACACTCACGTTTATGTAGAAGGCAGATGCTTGTCCCATAGCGTAAAAATAAGCGTGTAGAAACTAGGGGGATCCTGATAACAAATTGAGACAGCACACCGCAGATGTAGAAAAGAAAGTGTATTAAGAACAGCTCAACCCCCTTATAACGCTATGCTTGGGGTCCAAAGAATCACACCGCGTTATAAGCGGATCACGTTAGAAATAATGTACCATTGTTTGCATTGTACAATAAAGTATTTAAGACACCAATAACCGTGTTGTAAAGTTTTCATAAATATGAAAATTGGGAGCCGCGCTATAAGCCGCACTATAAGCGGTTTCACGTTACAACAGATCACGTTATATCGGGGTTGAGCTGTATATATATAGAGAGAGAGAGCATAGCATTGGAACAAAAGGCACTCCGTAATAACAGTCACTGGTGAGGGTGCAGATCCTATAATGAAGAATAAGCAATACGATACCGTTTTTGAAAACGAAATCAACAGGTAGCACTCCAGAATTGATCAAAAAAAGTGTATTGAAAGAAGAGACACAATACCCGACGTTTCGGTCCAGGTGTGTGACCTTTCTCAAGGTGGTGCTTGAAGATTCCTGAAAATATCCAGGAAATCATCTTACACAGGGCTGCCAACAGGGGCGGACAGAAGGGACAAGTGTCCCAGGCCCGGTGGCCGGACAAAGGAGTTGCCGCCGAGCCCCGGCTCTCCCCACCTGCTGGCCTCTTCCTCTCTCTGTCCCACGCCGAGCCCTCTAATGTCAGTGCGCGACGGGCCTCTCTGACAACGGCGCTCCAGAAGTAAACTTGGCCCAGGTTCCTGCGCATGGCGGCATGAGTGGATGCCCGGCGCACACTGAAGTCAGAGGGTCCAGAGTGGGACAGAGAGAGCAAGAGGTCTTATTCGAGGGGTCCCTGCTTTTATATTGCAATTATTCATTTCTATTGCACCGCTTCTATTTAGCCAGTTGAAGACTGCCCAGGACATCCTTCTCACTGTAACCCCTATTAATAAACTTCTTTCCTTAAGCTGTAACTATCCATCTCTTTCCTCTGGGTCACTCACTATCCAAGCCCCCCTGACCATCTGATAATAGGATAAACCTTGCTTTGAGGGGTAACGGGTGTAGTCTCCTCGCCTGGAGGAGAATGTACAGTATCTGTCCGTCTCTTTGGTAAAAATTAATTTAAGGTTCTTTCACTTGATAACTGGTTACGTCTGATCTGTAGAAATTCTTACCTCCAAGTACACAACCGGAAAAAACCCTGGAAATTATCTTACACATCCCCTATTTATCTTATCGGCATCGCTTGACCTAAACATATGAAGGGAATATTAAAAGAGATAAACATCAACAGTGGACGACTAAACTTAAATGTATTTTCAGTATGTCCTATGACACTATCTTAATACACAGACATTGCTATATATCTTGATTAGAGATGGGCGGTTTATGGGCGGTTTATGGATCTGCCGAAGATCGGCCGGTTCCTTTGGTCAACAGATTTCCGCGGGTCAATCTCAAAAAAGGGCGATTTGCCGTTTGCGGATTCTCTGTTGTTATTGACAATACAATCCGCCGATTCCACCATCCGAACGCGGTCAACGGTAGAGAGGAGAGCAAGATGATCATCCCCAGACTTCAGCAACCAGACGGAGAGAACTGGCCGGGATCGGATTCTTTAAAGCCGACGTCGCATTGCGGAATCCGCGGATTGTATTGTGACAATTCGCCAGTGTGTTTTATCCAATGGTGGTTTTGGTTTAATCCTCGATGATCGAAACTGTAACAATCTGTTGGTGGATTTTACACCGCGGAACGGATTTTGCATGGAAAACTCAAGAGATTTCGGCTCGTCCATCTAAAAATCTTGAATTGCGTTCGCTTGACAACTCACTTGAGCTACAATTACGTTATGCATTTCAAAGAGCCCAAAACAGGGAGCAAAAGTTCATCGAACATTGTTCACAAAGAAAGGAAACAAGTATAACATTTACTTAACATTTATCTTGGAATATAATGAATGGTTAGTGTCCAGTAGGATAGGTCACTGTTTGTCACCGAAGAGTACATTCCCTTCACTAAACAACAATGCCCTTATACACCCTGGGTTATATAAAGATCAGAACTCTGCTCTTATCTTCTGGTGAGAGAGGAGGAAAGAACACGGTAGGGAGACACCAGCACGACCGACCCAGGTGAGAAACAATATTTGAAGACCAGATTCATACAAAATGTGATTATTGAAATATGTTCAGTTCATTTACATTGTGTCAGCTACACAAGTCGGACCTGGCTAATATTTGACAGACATTCGGGGAATGAGGCTGTAAATTATCTGTTAATGTACGGCAGGTTGTCCCATGGTCTCCAGTTCAGAGTCACCCCTGAAGAAGCCGTTGATCTCAGTGAAACACACGTCGGGTGGGATCTGTCCTTGGGCCCTGATAATTTGTTGCTCCATTCCCCCATGCCGGATGCCTACAGTGAATGACTGGAACTATCGTTGATTACATCTTCACATCTCTATGATTTTTCATTTGCAGTGACATCATGAGTTGCCAAGTATTGTATACCCCGTCAGGCCGACGTTGTGTGACTGTGCTATTATTATTATGTATATACTTTTAGAGATGGTGGTAGCCTCTTGTAGAAGTCATATTAGTAGCCGTTCACTGGTATATAGTTCATGTCACCCTGCGTGGTGGTTTTTCAGCTTTGATTACTTTTGTGTTGAGATCCGACTGCCCAAGTCATGGCCGTGAGCGAAACGTTACATCCCGAGTATCTTTGTGTGCACGCAGACATTGGACGGCAGCTTTAATTGCAGATTGTCACATAAACGCATTAGACTTTTTCTAGGACATTTGGTCGCTGGCATTTTGCCGCAATCAAATAACCGCCGGTGCTTCGCAGCAATTCACCCTGCCGCGGGCCACTTCGCCACTAAGGTAAGTCCCTAACGTTAACCCTCATCCTAAAAACCCTAACTTTAACCTGTAATACTTACACTACCCCCTACCCCTGAATCTTTAACCGCTTACCCTACAACCCCCTACCCTAAACCCTTATCCTACAACCCCCTACCCTAAACCCTTATCCTACAACCTCCTACCCTAAACCCGTATCCTACAACCTCTTAACCTAAACCCTTATCCTACAACCTCCTACCCTAATCCCTTATCCTACAACCTCCTACCCTAAACCCTTATCCTACAACCTCCTACTCTAATCCTTTATCCTACAACCTCCTACCCTAAACCCTTATCCTACAACCTCCTACTCTAATCCCTTATTCTACAACCTCCTACCATTAGCCATTAGCCTAAATCCCCCTTACCCTAAACTCTTATTCTACAACCCCCTACCCTAAGCCCTTATACTACAACCCCCTACCCTAAGACCTTACCCTAAACCCCCTACCTTTAGCCATTATCCTACAGCCCCCTACCCTAATCTCTTATTCTAAAACCCCTTACCCTAAGACCTTACCCTAAAAAACCCTACCCTAAAAAAACCCTATCCTATGCCCTTATCCTAAAACTCCTTCCCTAAGCCCTTATCCAACAACCCCCTACCTTAAACCCTTACCCTAAAAACCCCTAGCCTATGCCCTTGCCCTAAAACCCTCTACCCTGAACCCTTATCCTACATCCCCCTACCCTAATCTCTAATTCTAAAACCCCTTACCCTAAATCCTTCCCCTAAACCATTATCCTAAAAAAACCCTACCCTAAGCCCTTTCCATAAAACCCCTTAAATTAACTCCTCCCCATACCCTAACTAGTAAAACTTACCCTAACCAGAGGCCGGCGGTGGGGATTGTGGTGGTGGATTGGCTGCGGTGTTGGGTCCCTCTGCTGCCGAACGCTGGCGGTCATTTACTCACGTCCAAACAGCTGTGACCAAATGTACCATTCCGCATCAGACTCCCCATTGACCAATTAAAGATGAGGTTGGACGTTTATGTTTTATCCATAACTTATGCTCTGAACCATCTACTCTTAAACTACCCGTTGTATTATGGGGCCACCCTCTGAGTCCCATATTATACTCTCTAGCCTCGTCAATAAGAGATCTTTATACCTGATTAGTTCAGTTATTTGGGTGGAGACTGAACAGAAAAAGCCATTTACTTAATATAAAACAAAGTGGTTTTTGGCAAAAGTAATGGCTAATTCCAACATACATACCTAAGACTACACACTGACCCACTGAAACACTGAATTACTGACCCACTGACCCATGGGAACAGAGTTTAGACTGTCCACAGACTGTCCACGTCTTGGCAGCAACTGATGCTTATACTGTAATTGCCGAGGTTTTTGGACTGCCTATATTTTGTCAGTATTTTATATTCACGTTACTAATCCCCATCTCTCAGCCGCGCTCCCAGAGTTTCCCCAATGTGTTAGCGGAGCTTCCAGTTATGATACTCGAAGAAAGTCCACTCAGATGGTTTCCCATAACAATATATTAGCAGCATTGGTCGTGTCTTACTTAATCTCCGGCCCTCTCTGCTGTTGTGCCATCTTATTAACACACACTTTTTTGGTATACAATATCATTTTATTAAGTAATAAATGTAATCAGAAGGTGTGAGTGTGGGAATGCCCCCGGAGTGCCCCCACATATCCTTCCTGGGGAGAAACGCTAATACGCAGGCGAAAAGGAAAGAGATGTGAGAAGGGGAGTCTAGAAATACTGGGAAAGAGAGGCAGAAAGGAACTTAAGGCCGCGTTTACAGTGGGCGCACGTGCGACGGAGTGCATGGCGCCGCTCGAGCGACTTGTGCTCATAGGGTTTGCGCGATGGGGAGGCATAGCGGGGGCATGGCCATGACGTCACATGAGCGGTTCGCCCTCATTGGCTGAACCGCGCACGTGACGCGGCCGCGCGCCCCAAAAAAACCAAAATGATTTTTCGTCTTTTCAAAAATCTGCCGCGCGGTCGCTCTTAATTACGCACGTGGTTGCGCACACGATGGGCGGCCTCATAGAGAAAAGGTCTGTTGCACGCGCGTGCCGCCGCTCCCACTATAAACGCGGCCTGAGAAACCAGCACAGGATATCCGTATTAGAGCACCTATAAATTAGTCTGACATCTAAATTGCGAGGACAAACGCCGGGCTGGTTTTGGAAAAGACAAATAGTTGGCAAAATGTGAGGGAGACGGTCGTGCAACTCTCAGCGCCGAGCGAAAGGCCAATATTACGCAGCACCACTTAATGAGCGCGGCCTTGAGTGTATATCGTTGTCTCGTCAATGCAACAGAGTACTTTATTACAAGACTTGTAATATCTGTCATATGAGTAGCTCCAAGGCTGAGAAGTAACACCTCATACATAAACCTTGGCCCCCTGCAGACGCACTTACCAGAACGCCCTCCTACTTTCTCTGTACGTTCTTCCTACCAACCAATCAGATTGTAAGCTCTTTGGGACAGGGACTCCTTTTCCCAAATGTTACTTTTATTTCTGAAACACTTCCCCCCTTTATGTGTTATTTACAGCAGGGCCCCGCTTCTCGGCGCTTCGCTTCTCGGCGATCCGCTGATACGGCGGATCGGAGAAGGGGGCTGCCATCTTGGATTCTCCTTGGATTCTGAGTCGCGCATGCGCAGATCGGGCGGCTGCGCCCGGCGTGCATGCGCAGACCGCAGGTTGCGCGCGCATACCATAGGTTGCGCGCGCAAACCATAGGTTGCACATGCGCAGAACGGCAAAAATGCCGGTTTGCGCATGCGCAGAAGTGAAAATCGCCGGATCCGCTTTCAAGGCGATTTTCACTATACGGCGGGCCTCTGGAACGGAACCCGCCGTATACCAGGGGCCCTGCTGTATATTATTTATATGTTTGCCACGTGTATTACTGCTGTGAAGCGTTATGTACATTAATGGCGCTATATAAATAAACACATATACATACTCACATACATACATACCTCACCCGTTCCGACATTATATAACAAGAAGCTGCACAACATAGCAGAATATATGTTGCACTCACGCAAAAATAAACTCGATGAGAAACCAAAAAACTTCATATGAATTACACAAAATGATCAAAAGATATAACAGCAGAGAATTGGCACAAATACCTGCATTGCTTTCAGCGTTCAGGTAACGGCCCTTTATCCAGCCACAAAACGTTTCCCAGTATTGTTACATTTAAGGTCGTTTTGGAAACGACTGTGAGGTGAGAATCCGCCCAAATCCGTTACCTGGATTTTATCGCCTCCCAAATCCGTTCCGCGGTGTAAAATCCGCCATCGGATTTGGTGCCGGTTTAAATCCTTGCGGATTCATAAAAATAAAAAAAAACGCCATTGGATACAACCCGCGGACGGATTTGTAGAGTCCTATCTGCGGATGTGGCAATCCGTTGGTGGATTCTTAAAATTCCGTTCGCGGGTGTCGGAATCCGCGGAGTGTATTGGTAATAATTGAAAAATCCGCAAAAAAAACGTGAAATCGCCCTTTTTGTGATTGATCCGTTGAAATTCACGAACTAAAGGAAACGGCCAATCCACTGCGGATCCAAATTCGTCAAAAACGTTCGCCCGTCTCTATTCCGCATCCATAGAAGTGTCACCCATGGGTGGTTTGTGTCTGAGGAAGGGGTTGTCCCCCCGAAAACATTACATTGACTCTACCTTTCTTAGGCAGAACACTCCAGCAATTATATGGACACTACTGCTTGGGGGCCGCCATATTTTTTGTTTCTTGATTCATAGAAGTGCCCATGCAGGAGATATTTCCATGCCTTGTCCAATGTCAACATTAACCCCTGCCCGGCCGTCTCCCTGCAGCCCACCCCCTCCTCGCAGTCTCTCTGTAATGCTCACTGTGTTTCCCTATCATCAGATTCGAGATGTTTGAGGCTACAATCCTTGTGCTCCTGTGCAGTCTGACGGCCAACAGCCAAGTCTTTGGCGACCCCATGATTCAAATGAAAATGTGTGACAACAAATTGGAAGAGGGTAAGTAAAGTGTAGTGATTTCTACAAGTGACCGGTCATTATCAGGTTAAATGCCTGTGATTTTGGGAGCTGCTACAAGACCCCCACCCCCAACCCCCCTTAAATACCCACCTGCTCCTCACCGCCCTCTGTTTGCAAATTCCTCCACTCTCCCCTCTTCCATATTCTACAATCAGCCCAGTAGTAGGGTGGTCCCGATTTCAGGCCAAAGTCTATTCCAGAGGTGGCC
Organism: Ascaphus truei; assembly: GCF_040206685.1. Classification (NCBI taxonomy): domain Eukaryota; kingdom Metazoa; phylum Chordata; class Amphibia; order Anura; family Ascaphidae; genus Ascaphus; species Ascaphus truei. Next base: position 17,757,982 of record NC_134497.1, read on the forward strand.
AACTCCAGTCCTCAAGGGCCACCAACAGGTATGGGCTTACAGGATATCCTGCTTCAGCAAAGGTAGCTCAATCGGTGGCTCAGTCACCGACTGAGCCACCTGTGCTGAAGCAGGTATTTCCTGAAAAGCTGACCTGTTGGCCCTTGATGTGTGGAGTTGACCACCCCCAGCCTATACCCATGGTCACGTTTCTCCTCGGGCTGCCACAGGCTGCAGACACAATTCAATACCACGTTAAACCATATATTTTCCCAAGACTATGAAGAAGGGCAGGTTGGCACATTAATGCAGCCGGTACCCCTATCGGTATAACGCATCCCCAAATTCAGTACTCAGAAACGCCACTAAACCATTCCAAAAATATATTCTTCTTTTTATGTCTTGCTTCAACAACTTGTGATGTTAATGAAAGTAACTTTTCAGTGATCACTCACGTAATAAAATTGAATGAACGATATATGCTGAGGGGAGAGATTATAGGATCCTTCCTGAGCCAGGAGACACGAGGACATGGCAATTCTGGGGAACGGAGAAGAGGCGACAAAGTCCGGACTCTGTGAGTGATCGTGAAGACGGTAACCACAAAATATCGGGGGGTTGAGATATCAAGGCAAAAGGTGTGCCATCGCGTGCCACCAAACGGCTCCGTCTGTGTCCATGGCCACACAAACACTGTCACCTTCAGTGGGACTTATCACAAACTTGCACCAGTTACCTTTATACTGTACACCAGGGGTGTGTAACTCCAGTCCTCAAGGGACACCAACAGGTCAGGTTTTCAGGATATCCCTGCTTCAGCACAGGTGGCTCAATCAATGGCTCGGTCTTCAACTGCACCATCTGTGCAGAAGCAGGGATATCCTGAAAACCTTACCTTTTGGGGGCTCTTGAGGACTGGAGTTATACATAGACACCATCGTTTATAATAATTTGGGGGCGCTACAATATTTCTCTGCTACTAAATGCCCCACAACCTCCTCACGTGGCTCATTTTACTATATTAAGCTTCAATGGGCCTAAAATCTTTTTTACAGAAATTCTGGGCCAGAAACGACATTTCTCTCTTCTTGGGAGCTATTCATTAAGCTGCAATAGTGCCATTCGGGACTCACTGGGGCCTATTCTGGTAGCTCCGAAGTGTGACAAACCGCATCTAAAGATCCCTTTCCGATGGGATGGGCACGCTTTGCTATGCTGTAAGCCCTTCTCACAACTCCAATCCGTGTCTAAATAGCTATTTTAGAAGCGGTTTCCCTCCGGCTCTGCCAATCCCACCGGCTTGTCAAAAAAGCTTCAAACTCTGCAATTCTCGTACAGTAGCTCCGTTCTACAAACCGCTTCTAACAAATAAAAAAACAAATTCACGCTACCTCAAGGGTGGCGAGGTTGTGATAGAAACCACTGACCTTTCCATCCCGTCTCTTTGTTATCATTCTTTTGTTCTAGGTTACAAGCTATTAACGTTTCCTTTAGCAAAATAAAAGTTCGAGTCCTACCCCGGAAAAGCATGGAAGTGTCTTTCCAAAGCAGCATAGTCGCCGAAAGCACATCGTAAGTAAAACTGTCTCTTCCCATCGTGGTTACCCGAGTCCTGGCAGTGCAATGTGTGGCAGGCTTCTGGCACTGACATCGTCGATGTATCAGTGCCACACATAGTCCTTACACGACTTGGTGGCATGTGAGCCCTCCTACTGTCTCTGACAGTACTCCCTCCATACAGATGTAGAAAGACTTCCTGTGCTCGACGCCACGGACGAACAAACAAACGTCCGCAGCGCAAGGGGCAGTTTCTGCTGTGGTAGAGCTGTGAGGGTCCTTGCATCTGAATGGGACCCTCCAGAAAACTACTGGCATACAAGTAAATCTCAAGAAACTGTTCTTTTTTGCACTTCTCTCCTGTAACTAACCTTTTCTAGCACTCTTCCCCCAGGAATAAGCCAAGAGTCCATTTCACTGTTGTTACCGAGACCTCTGCTATCATCCAGCTCAGGAAAGAGGATAGGAACTTAAGTTTCACTGTGGAGAAATGTGACGTGTTTATAATAGACGTAAAATATAATCGGTGCGTATTAAATGGGCGTGTCATGTATAAAACATCCGATTCCTCTCTGTTATTTGCATTGTGATGAATGTTGGAAACACACGAAGAGGAGAATATTAAGGAGCAGGTCCAATTCAAATGTTAATTCAGTCAAACAGTTAAAAAAAGGAAAAGTCAGCAATATATATATATGTATACAGCTCAACCCCGTTATAATGCAATCCGCTATAACGCAAATCCGCTTATAACGCGATGCAAGCATGGCTCCCAATTTTCGTATTTATGAATACTTTACAACACTATAATTGGTGCCTTAAATACTTTATTGTACAATGCATACAATTAAGCGATTACTATAACAAGGCAAATTTCCCTAGCCAATTCCAATCAGGCTTTCGCCCCAAACACTCCACGGTAACAACCCTGCTAAAAGTTTGCAATGAAATCCAGTGTGGAATGGAACAGGGACAACTCACTGGTGCAATAGTCCTAGATTTTGCAAAGGCTTTTGATACTGTTGATCATGCTATCCTGCTTAACAAACTCCAGAGCTGTGGAATAGGGAAGCACGCTTTAAACTGGTTTCAGTCCTACCTATCAGGTAGATCCCAACATGTGTCCATCTCAGGCTCTAACTCCAACCCCTTGGATATCACCTGTGGCGTCCCGCAAGGCTCTGTTCTGGGGCCCCTACTCTTCTCAGTGTTCATCAATGATCTTCCCACAGCTTGTAAGGAAGCCTCAATACACATGTATGCAGATGACACAATCCTATATGCACACAGCCATAGCCTCTCTGACCTTGAACACATACTTCAGTCTGACTTTTTGAGACTCGAAAACTGGATTTCCCAAAACAAACTGTTTTTAAACACCGACAAGACTGTAACAATGGTATTTGGGTCCAAGACTAGATTTTTAAAGGTTCCAGTGACTGAGCTCCAGATCAGAACCAACGCTAACACCACCCTAACACCTGTCACTAGTTTTAAATATGGTTTGACTCCCACTTAACATTCGGGATACACATTGATACCCTGACATCCAAACACCTATGCCAAACTAGGTGTACTTTACAGGAACAAATCCTCCCTAAGCCTGAGACTCCAAAAGACTGTTCATGGTCCCAAGGCTCAACAAAGTACCCGGCCGCTTCTCCTTCTCTTACCGTGCACCCCAAAACTGGAACAACCTACCAGAGACTCTCACATCCTCCACCAGTTTATGTTCTTTCAAAACTAAGGCTGTCTCACATTTTAATCTGGTCTGTAACTGTTACATAAGCCTATAATATACATCTTCTCTAACTGTGCATGCAATGTATTTTTTATAATGTATACCCTGTTCATTTATGTAACTGTACTTGTAACCATGTATTATTTGTCATATTAACTATGCCCAGGACATTCTTGAAAACGAGACGTAACTCTCAATGTATTACTTCCTGGTAACACATTTTATAAATAAATAAATAAACGGTACATTATTTCTAACGCGATCCGCTTATAACGCAATGTGATTCTTTGGACCCCAAGCACAGCGTTATAAGGGGGTTGAGCTGTATGTATATGTATATATACACACATATATATGTATATATACACACACACAAAGGTGAAAAAAGAAACCTACAAGGGACCAAGAAATAAAGGAACAGGACAATGGTTGCCCGTTACAGGGAAATTACACGATGCGCTGAGACACGATTATATTGGTTATTTAACAGGTCCAACTATTCCAGGACAGAAACTGTTACCAAAACACTGAACATTTAGCAAACACCTCTAAATATACGTATTTCACTGAAATATACCAATTTCCTTTTTAGGTTCCAAATTTCTGGACAAATTAATGTGGTGAAAGGTAAACACGAAGGGCCATTGAAACTAAGGGTAAGTGTCTTTTTAAGCTGCCCCATCAACAGAGCCTCTGGCTAATGCCCGGTCCAGGTCATGACGCAGGCTTTTAATGGTGTCTGTTATACTGCAGCGCCGACGTGTATTCTAAACCAAATCTGGGGCAATCACCAACAACACCCAGGTACATGCTGGGTACGTGCTGGGTACATGCTGGGTACATGCTGGGTACATGCTGGGTACATGCGGGGTACATGCTGGGTACATGCTGGGTACATGCTGGGTACATGCTGGGTACATGCTGGGTACATGCTGGGTACATGCTGCAACATTTCAGTGACATTTCTGCATACAGACTAATGGCCCATCGGATTAACAGCGGGGGTCCCTGGCAGTGCCATCCAAACTGAATGGGACGGCCAGGGACCCCTGCTGTGTTAATCCAATGGGCCATTAGTCTCTGCAGAAATGTCACTGAAATGTTGCAACACGTACCCAGCATGTACCCAGCACGTACCCAGCATGTAGCCTGCATGTACCCAGCATGTACCCAGCATGTACCCAGCATGTACCCAGCACGTACCCAGCATGTACTCAGCATGTACCCAGCATGTAGCCTGCATGTACCCAGCACGTACCCAGCATGTAGCCTGCATGTACCCAGCACGTACCCAGCATGTACCCAGCATGTACCCAGCATGTACCCAGCATGTACCCAGCATGTACCTGGATCTTGATGGTGATAGCCCCAGATTTTCCAAGGCAAGTTTAAGGCAAGTGTTAGAATACTCGTCGGCGCACCTGTATAATAGTAGTACAACCACATAACCACCTTGTGGGCTTTCTTTAATGTTACCATTCACTCTACCCTCTCCTTATCACTGCATACCTGTTACCTGATAACCCTGTGTTTATTCTTGTAGGCATACAGTACAGTACCATTGTAACCGCATTTCTAAACCGATGGATGTGTTTCTTCATTTTTCACAGTTTTGTAACGAGATTAAGGACGTTGTTGAGATTCTAAACATGTATGTATCGGGTGAGTTTTTAGCAAGAATTGACTTTAAATTCTCTACAAATATTAAAGGCACCGAGTGCCTTCTATTCAATTCGCAAATTAAACTTTAGCTAGTGACTCCGCTTTGAAAAAGAGTCTTCCACAAGGATTCTTATGTCTCTAACGTTGCGATCCGGTGTTTCTTTTAAATGAGACATTTATGCTTTTAAAAAGAATATATCTTCTCTGAACATATACAGTACACACACTATACAACGCCAGAAGGCAACGTGAGTCGAAGGTCTTTCTCTTTGTACAGAGATGCCGAGCATTGATAGGACAGGCGTTCGCAAACTGGTCTGTGACACGATTGGAAACGCAGACTTGGACTGCCTGGAAATAAGTCTGAAGGTGAGTAACACGCGCAATGTCTCTAACTACGACACCAGGGGATACGCGGTGCGAATGTTAACCCAGGAGGGGACAACTCCAGTCCGCAAGAGCCACCAACCGGCAGCTTTCTAGGACATCCGTGCTTCAGCTAACACAAATACCCAGCATAGTGGCCCATGTTTGCAATATTGAGTGCTATTCCACAAGACACCTGGCATTGGAAGACACCTGAACAAAGGTGATTTAAAGGTGTTATATGGAATGGCACCATTTAGTTAATATGGCCCAAGGGGCCTTATGGTATAAAGTGTTCACTTTACTTGCCTACCTGTATATACCTGTTTGTAACTGCACTAAGTCACATACGCTTATGCTTAGTGTATTAACCCTTTCAGGGTATATTTCACAGAACATGTGTATGCATTTAGCACAGGGACCTGCTACTGAGACTTCCCTTGACGTTGGTTAGCAGACTTGTCATTATTTGATCAAAGGACGTAACCAAAAGTCTCCTTTGTCTCACAGACTTAGGTGTCACTATGTAAATGTATTTCCCCATTTATTGCTATCCCAATGGGAGAAGCGCAGGGATTCACGTTCTGTTTCTCACATATGTATGGCCAATCCTTTCACCAGCAGCGTGCTCCTTACACGGAGAAGCGCGGTGACTATATATATATTTGTATTACATAAAGTGTGATAGCAGGCGTCCGCGCTGCCACAAGGACAGCCCTATTAAATTCCACGGGGCTTTCTTATCTCACTTTCTAGAGTCAGTTCCAATGTCTCACAACTGCACCATTAATACACGAAACGCTCCGATAAATTCCCATCTCTTCTTTTCACGTAAACAACGAAGAGTTTGCGCAAGAAGGTTATCATTGCATACCGTGGTGCCGACGGTTATTCTAAAACAAACCAGTGGCAATTACCAAAAAGACCCAGGTACATGCTGGGTACATGCTGGGTACATGCTGGGTACATGCTGGGTACATGCTGGGTACATGCTGGGTACATGCTGGGTACATGCTGCAACATTTCACACATTTCTGCAGACAGACTAATGGCTCATCGGATTAACAGCTGGGGTCCCTGGCAGTCCCATTCAAACTGAATGGGACGGCCAGGGACCCCCGCTGTGTTAATCCGATGGGCCATTAGTCTCTGCAGAAATGTCACTGATATGTTGCAGCATGTACCCAGCATGTACCCAGCATGTACCCAGCATGTACTCAGCATGTACCCAGCATGTACCCAGCATGTACCCAGCATGTACCCAGCATGTACTCAGCATGTACATGGCTAGTTTAAGGAAAGTTTTAGAATACTCGTTGGCTCGTCTGTATCAATTAAAGCTTTAATCCTATTGTGGCAGTAAAACAACAGGATTTGTTACTAAATTAGTCAAATGTAAACCTGGAGCTAAATTTTGGTGACACTAACACCCCCATATAAATCCTTTGTGCTGGTCTGAGAACACAAGAAAATGGCCATGGGATTCTGGTTTTCTTTCTGAAAATACAAGTTACTGTATGGAACGTTTACTGTGTTACAAGACCTGCCGGTGACATATATCGGCAGTGAAGGTCTTACATAGTTGCATAGTTACAAAGTTACATAGTAAATGAGGTTTAAAAAAAAAGACGTACGTCCATCAAGTTCAACCTATGCTAAATCTAGACGACAGATACTTTATCCTATATTTGTACTTACAGAATATTATGGTCCAGAGGAAGGCAAACAAAAAACCCCAGTGTGATATCATCTAATGATATCTCATCAGGGGAAAAATAAATTCCTTCCTGGCTCCAAGAATTGGCAATCAGATATCTCCCTGGATCATCAGCTTTCCCATGTTTACTTATTAGTTATATCCCTGTGTATCTTTCCCATCTAAAAAAGATGTCCAACCTTTTTTTGAACATATCTATTGTATCTGCCATCAGTCTCCATGGGTAATGAATCCCACACTGTAACTGCCCTTACTGTAAAGAACCCTTTCCTTTGTTGCTGGTGAAATCTCCTTTCCTGCGCTTGGGATGAATAGTTCATTTGAAAGCTCCTTGTACTGTCCCCGAATATATTTGTATATAGCTATTATAGCCGCTCTTATACTCGCAATGTAAACAAATCTAATTTAGTTAGCCTCACCTCATAAATCAGATTATCCACCCCCCTTTGGGAGATGACATCTCACAATGCACCTTTGGTTAATATGGTGTAGTTGTAGTTTTGTTATTGGGGGATTTATCTTCACTGTTGGCTGGTAAGGCACCATCATTAAACCCACAGTGAAATCCTAAAATATTCTTTCAGCTTGTCAGCAGAGGAAAAGAAATCAAAAGCACCTCGGGCCAATCACACAGCTACGTACCAGGGAACAGCATAAGCGTACTTAAAGATTACATCAATGAGATGCTGTCCACGGAACTACCTCTGGAGTACCTCAACAGGATTATTGTAAGTAACAATGGTGGAGTCTGCTTTGCCCCAAACCCACACGGCACTTGATCACTGAAAAGGTCTCCTCTACTAATAAGACAAACTGGATGTTGAGCAGATTCGCGACCAAAGGGGTCTGTCTGACAGAGAAAGGGTTAACCCATTGGTTCTCTAATCCAATCCTCAAGCCCCCCCACCCCCCACCCCCGCCCAAAACAAGTCAGGCTTTAAAGATATAGCTGCTTCAGCACAGGTGGCTCAATCAGTGGCTCGAAGACTGAGCCACTGATTGAGCCACCTGTGCTGAAGCTGGAATATTCTTAAACCTAACAAGTTGGAAGGGAGAGGGGGCATGAGGATTGGAGTTGAGAACCCCTGGGTCAAACAATTACCTACCATTCCTTATGCTAAACTTTACATATGACTGTCATGTCTACTCACACCTAACTTCATTGCCATCAAGATCACGGATAACCCATTCGATTATCTAAAATTAATAATAATGTTCAAATATTTTCCTTCCCTACAGATGAGAAGTGGTATTCCCCCCCCCCCCCCCCGTAAAACGCATTAGGAAATCACAGATAACACCATTATCTTTGAGTAGAGCCCCTCTGAAAAATCACATGATCCCTTTTCCCGTACGGACGCCATATTTTTCGATTTATCATAATCCTTAAAAAAAAAATATATATATATATACTTTTCTTTCCCAGAAGAATTTTCTCTTTTTGTGCTATTATTGCACCAGTTTTCCATAGACAATCCCCAATGATATGAGACCCTTGTATCGTGCTGCTTTAAGTATTGAAATGTTGGGAGATCAGAGACGGAACTCCAATGGTTTTTTTCCTATTCCATGCAGGAATCGATGAACCTGCACCTCCAACCCAACGACACTCGCAGTCTTATTCCTGGGGTAGGTACTCGCAGTCTTATTCCTGGGGTAGGTTACGTGCGGTGTACGTCGCTTTTTCTTTTTTCCATGGACATTTCCGGGACGTTCCTTCTGTTGAAAGCGAAATCGTAATCGAGATAGTTTAGCCACTGAAGGGATATTTCGGCAAATCCCAGCTCTAAAACCAACTAATAATCCAAAATACGGCATATTCCTTAGGGCGTGAGTGGCCAACTCTAGTCCTCATGAGCCACCAACTGCTCAGGTTTTCGGCACCAGTGGCTCAATCAGTGGCACCGTCGAATTGATCCACCTCTGATGAGGTTGGGATAGCCTGAAAACGTGACCATTTGGTGGCCCTTGATTCTTGGATTTGGCCACAACTGTAATTAACAATGATTCCCAGTTCTGGGCTGATTCTTGGTTTTAATACACATTATATTGGACGCTAAATGTTGCTTTTGCTGAATCTTTATACCGTAGGCAGACTATTCAGGGACCATAAATCTGAAGATTACATTTAAAGGTCCCCTCCAGATGACCCAGGACAGCGATAATGCAATGCTCGCCATATCTGCCCAAGTGCAAGGCTTCAACTCTTATTCTGCTGACCTCATCTTCACTGGGGACATCGTAAGTCACACACACACCACACACACCACACACACCACACACACCACACATGTTTTCTGTGACGACCAGGACGTCCTAACAAGTACAATCAGCCATCTGTACATGTTTTATGGAAACTTGTGTATTTTCCACACAACTCCTACATCCTCTTTATATTCTATAAATTGGAATTTGGGGGTAGGGGGGTCTGAACCCCACTATTTTCAGACACCCTGCTTCCCGAGATACTTACTGTTTAGGTTGACGGTATTACTTCCTGATTTATAAAGGGGATTTAAATGGCGGTCCAATAGGAAGCACCCAACTGATGATGTTGCAGCTTCTTATTGGCTCGAGATTTGGCCGCCATATTGTTACTCCTGGTGGTGATTTAAGGAAGTACCGGTAAGTATCTTGGAAACCAGGGTATCCCTCAAGCTGAGAATAGTGGTGTTTGCCTCAGAGGGAACCGGTTCCCACCCGGCACAAAACCGAGTTGGAGGACGGGCTCTGTATTGGGTTCTTACTGAGTAGACTGTGAATGTCGCTCTCGGAGAACTCTCATTCGTCCCGATACCAATGCACGAAACAGCAAGAGATGTCCATGGGGATCACCCCTCGTTAAATTCTAGCTCATCCTATATTTAAAGCAGTATACTCACCCAGAGGAGGCAAAAACCCTATGGACACATTTGCCAATTATTTACATTGACTAAAACCTGTGGCATTACTGTTTGATGGTTACCAACCCATTATCCATTAACAGGATTTATTGTTGAGCGTCGACCTTTCTATTGATGCTAATAAGCTGCTCTTCGCTGGGCTTTTTACCAGGTGAGTTCCTCCTCTGTCCTGCCTCCCCTCCCACGTTCTCCGTGGGCTGAAGTCCGTCGCAGATCACGCTGTCCCCACATGCATTCTGGGTACCTCGAACAATCTGGTTCTGCCGGAGAGTGTAAAGCAATAGGGGAGCCCCTGCTACTGCCTCAAACAAGTGGTTGGTGAACGGTGCTTTGGGTATATGTACAATAGAAGGTGGGGTAGAAATAGAACCCAAATACAGCACTCAGGTTCACGCTCTGTGTGTTAAGTGAATGATTTAAAACATAACTTTATTAACTGTACCAAATATATAAAATAATGGGTGTTAAAAACTGACGACCTGAAGGAATAGTGACCTTCAATACTAGAACCATATAGGTTTAGGGTCTAGAGTGTAGGTGTGTTCTGTGAAATACAGGTGACACACTAAACATAAATCCTAGTGAGGATCAAACCAATCTATACTCACTGGCTCTAAGGTAAGTACTAATGGCCGCAATCGCCTAAGGCAAACCTAGTAAGGCTAGATAGTAAATTGTGTGCTCAGAGAGTAACGGATATCTGGTAAGTTGCTTGTAGTAAATCACATTGCTTATAAGGTAGATAAGGAATTATAGCTCCAGTCAATAATTGTAGTATCCTTATAAGGTAGGTGCGGTGCTTGATCAGGTTGACCTAAAGTAACCTGCTTAGGTATAGAGTAGTAATGAGGGTATGACCTCTGATAACCTCAGTAGTGTTGTGAACAGGTTAATAGCACTGTGTGCAGGCTAATACAGGAGAAAGCACACTGACACCTTAGCTGTGAATAGCAACCAGTAAAAACAGTGAGCAGGGATATCAAGGAAACCTGACGTGTTAGTGGCCCTGGAGGTCTGGAGTTGACTACCCCTGTTGTATACGATATAGCACAATGCATCATTGTTATTAGAAACGTACAGCACACAGCTGTAACACTGCAGCGTTTCACTTACTCTACTTCGAACGGACTTCGATGTGTACGGTTGGACCCAATTAATCTAAGCTGTTATATATTTGTATAAAGAGACCCGGCAAAGTCTCAAAGGCATTCATTACAGATGTTCATCATTACCACTCTCCGGCAGAAGGTGGGGTAGAAATAGAACCCAAATACAGCACTCAGGTTCACGCACTGTGTGTTAAGTGAATGATTTAAAACATAACTTTATTAACTGTACCAAATATATAAAATATATATATATTCAGCACAAACTCCCTAAACACTGCATTATTTGGGGGGCCCATACCGTCGGCCTAATTAGGGGTAACCTATACACACTTAGGGCAACATTACTCTGTGCAACACTTACTGTGGACAACATCTTATGCACTGATTTAATACTGTTATGAGTACTCTGATCAATTACAGTGTTTTTGTTGCCTGCTATCTGGGAGACTCCACTCAGCGAGCCTCTGTGTTTCCATCTGGCAGAGACTCCATTTAGTGACCTCTGCATTATATGTGTCATACTATTCTGAGGCTATAACTGGATACGGTCACTGAACCGTGCCTCAGGGCATTAGCAGAGCACACTTTGTGCTTGCCCTACGCAGAGCTCACTACTCACAAGCCACGTAGTTAATAGCTATGTATGTGGTTTTATTTTATGTTATATGTATTACTTTTCACATCTTTTGTTGATTTCATTTTTGGTCTGGAGTTGACATACACCCCAACTCTTTGTGGTCTAGTTATACGTGTGTAGGGGTTATTCTATGACCCACGAACTGTATATGAACCGCCCCTTCAGATCCAGTATCAGCATACTTTTCTATAGGTGTGTTGGTTTTTGATAATAGAATTCCTGTCAACAGGACTGTTTTTCAAGTCTGTAGTTACATTTTGGCGAGACTTTGCAGTTTTTTGTAGCCCACATCTAGGTGGTGTATTGTCATTTTATTATCTTCCATATACACACATGGGAAGATTTTTTCTTGGTTTGTTTTAAGGGACTGCCCGTGGACTATTTCTACCATTTCCCTCTATACAAGATGTTTTTACTATTTGGTGATTAAAAGGTTTTTAATGTTACCAACCATATCACTCTGATTTACCTTTCTGAGTGCATTCAAGGAGGAACTTGTCTGTCTGTTTATGTCAGCACAAGAGGTGCAGTCTTCGACTGAGCCACCTGTGCTGAAGCAGGGATATCCTGAAAACCTGACATGTTGGTGGCCCTTGAGGACTGGAGTTGGCCTCCCTTGGTGTACAGTATGTGTAGCAGCTTGGGATATCGGCGCGACCAACTCCTCATCGGCGTTTACGCTCGGTGGAGCCTCCATTGCCGGCTGCTTCTAGGAGCAGGCAAGAGTTAGGGTAGGGGGTTTGTTTTAGGGTAAGGGGGATTTTATTATTTATAAAATGTGTTACCAGGAAGTAATACACTGAGAGTTGCCTCTCGTTTTCAAGTATGTCCTGGGCATAGAGTTAAGATGACAAATAATACATGGTTACAAGTACATAGTTACATAAGTGAACAGGGTTAGACATTATATACAAGACATTGCATGCACAGTAAGAGATAATATATGTTATAGGCGTACAGTATGTAACAGTTACAGACCAGATTAAAATGAGACAGCTTTAGTTTTGAAAGAACTTAGACTGGTGGCGGCTGTGAGAGTCTCCGGTAGATTGTTCCTGTTTTGAGGTGCACGGTAAGAGAAGGAGGAGCGGCCGGATACTTTGTTGAACCTTGGGACCATGTACAGTCTTTTGGAGTCAGATCTCAGATAAGTGCTGCATGTGGTAGGGGTGAGGAGCTTGTTCAGAAAGTATTTGCAGGAAAGATGAACTTTGTGCCTAGACTCAAGTGATGACCAATCTAGTTCTTTGAGCATTTTGTAGTGATGTGTGTTGTAGTTGCAATGGAGAACAAAGCGTCATATTGAATTGTAGAGGGTATCAAGCTTGCTAAGGTCGGATTGGGGTGCCGAGCCGTATACTATGTCCCCATCGTCGCTAATTGGCATTAGCATCTGCTGTGCAATACGCTTTCTGACCATCAGACTTAGGGAGGATTTGTTCCTATAAAGTACACCTAGTTTGGTATAGGTTTTGGAAGTCAGGGTATCAATGTGCATCCCAAATGTTAAATGGGAGTCAAACCATTTGCCCAAGTATTTAAAACTAGTAACAGGAGTTAGGGTGGTATTAGCATTGGTTCTGATCTGGAGCTCAGTCATTACAAGCTTTAGAAATGTAGCCTTGGTCCCAAATACCATTGTTAGTCTTGTCAGTGTTTAAAACCAGTTTGTTTTGGGAAATCGAAATTTCAAGTCTCTTTAGGGATAACTTTAGGGGTTTTACTGGTTAGGGTAAGAGGTTAACTTTAGGGTTTTAGTGATTAGGGTAAGAGGGTTAACTTTAGGGGTTTTAGTGATTAAGGTGAGGGGGATAACTTTAGGAGTTTTAGTGATTAAGGTATGGCGGATAACTTTAGGAGTTTTACTGATTAGGGTAGGGGGGATAACTGTAGGGCTTTTACTGGTTAGGGTAGGGGGTTAACTTTAGGGGATTTAGTTATTAGGGTAAACGGATTTTAAGGTAGGGGTTAAGGTTTTTTGCGCAGGGGGTAGCGTTAGTATTAGGAATTAACATTGAGGGGTATTAGGGCAAGGAGTAAGGTTAGTTACTTACCTAAGCAGCCAGCATCCGAGATTCCCGGCGGCGAGGTGAACAGCGGCTTAACGGTCGCCTCCAAATGTCCCAGACCAATTTCACCCGAGGTGCAGACAGGAAGTCTTGTGTGGGCGCCGGAAGTCCATATATCGTGAGTCGTGATCATTGTAACCAGCAGGAGATATTAGTTAATGTAATTGCATTAAACATAAATCGTCGCGTTCGTCCAGTTGCGATGAGTAAATGAGTACTTCAGTATTAGGGGACACCCGTTTTCATTTGGACTAATACATTTCGCTTGACCTGAGGAAGAGAGATCTCACGTAGACTCGTCCTTCAAGATCAATGGGTAGTCCGAATAAGAAAAGGGTATCACCTAATACTGAAGTACTCATTTACTGTACACTAGATCTGTTCTTCCCATTTATTATACATTTATGATAGAGTGTAAATCAGCTCAGTTGTAATGGAAACCGTAGATCCAAAGAGAAGGTCTCCCACACCCATATATCACCACATGTATGACGGATCTCTCATGTAAATATTACAACCTGCAATGATCCAACCAGTGGAACACGTGTTTTTAACCTGAACTTCCCCGTCTCGACATACTGTAGTACGCACTGTATAACTGATATATAGTATCTTTAAAAAAATGAAATTATCATGTGTGCTCATCGCTGGCAATGAACTGAGAAAGTCTGAGTGGTATCCAAGATCTATATTAGGTAGGACAACTTTAGGGGTTTTAACGGTTAGGGTAGGGGGATAACCTTAGGGGTATTAGCGGTTAAGGTATGGGGATAACTTTTGGGGTTTAACGGTTAGGATAGGGGGTTAACTTTAGGGGTCCTAGTGGGTACACTTTAGGAGTTTTAGTGGTTAGGGTAGGGGGTTAACTTTAGGGGTTTCAGCAGTTAGGGTTGGGGTTTAGGGTTTTTTATTGAATTCTTCACATTCCTGAAGAATACGACAGTCCAAAAACGTTGGGCTTGTGCGCCGGCCTCGATTACGGGCATCCTACAGGAAAATGTTGATATTTTGATTTCCTTGCAGATCCGTAAAGATACAGTCGTGGTCCAGCAGCGTTGGAAACTCGAGGGACATGGATGTACGTGAAGTATTTGGGAATAAGGGGAATCTACTTTCAAACTGGGCGTGCGAGATTTTCTAGGGGGGGTGCAGCAGTTACAGAGGTCCCACGATCTTCCCCAAGGCATTTAAATTAAATGCCAGGGGACCACACGAGGCCTCTGTAACTCATTTACCTTGTCTCCGGCGACACATCGCCATGGCAATGCGGTGTTAAATGACACCGCAGAGACAAGGTAAAGAGGGGGGCACGAGCATGGGGGGAGTGCAGGCAGGGGAGTGCGGGGGGAAAGTTTGCGTACCCCTGAGATAGACTATTCCACAGACATGCAAAGATTATATGCTTAGCGGCAGAAACCAGTCAGGCTGTTTCCGCGTAGGGCTTTGTCACGTGAAATTAGCAGAGATGGGTGAATTTTGGGGGTGAATGTGGATCCGCAGCGGATCGTCCGGTTCCTTTTAATACACTCCACGGATTCCACAACCCGTGGGATGGATTTGCCGAAACCACCCGGCGGATTGCTGAGTTCTACAAATCCATCCACGGGTTCTATCCAATGGCGTTTTTTTTTTTTGCTTAAAACCGACCAAATCCGTCTGCGGGTTTTACACCACGGAACAGATTTTTTGGCAAAAATCCGGGAAACTGATTTGGACAGATTCGCTACTAATTAGCGATCCGTAAATACGAACCAAGGTAGCGTTTAAACGTGAAGATAAATGAGACGCACGATAATTATCACCGACACGGGACCATGCTCAAAGTTTACAGAAGTCCGCGTCGTATCTTGTGACACTCTCTCTCGCTCCTTCACAGTTTAAAAACCTGGAGGATTTTATGAAGGCGTATATCAACGATAAAATTTTGCCCACAATAAACCGTAAGTTGGAAGCCTGTGTTTAACATTCATTGTAATACAACAATAGCAGGGGGGTAACTGCTTTTATTTGATCCATTGCCTATCACTCTCATCAATTACGTTTCTTTGCAAAGTTTTGCAGATATTTATCGTTTTTCCAAACTTCAAATTGGACCACATTGCTATGTCACGTGTAATCGTTAAACAGGTAAGAGCCTGGAATTGTTGAGGGGGGGGGACGGGGGGATATAAAATATATTGTTGCATTATACTGTCTGCCTGTGCTCACTGACTGAACAACATGCAACATTTCTGAACTGGACGCCTTGAACCTTAAAAGTCAAAAACCATGTAGCGCTGCGGAATTTAATTGAAAAGCATTTTATTACCGGATTGAAGCAGTGGGTCTCTGGAGCTGAAATTTGTTAATTTCATTTTAAATTGTAAGCTCTTCGGAGCAGGGACTCCTTTTCCTAAATATTACTTTTATATCTGAAGCGCTTCTTCCCATTATGTGTTATTTGTATTATTTGTTATTTATAAGATTGTCACGTGTATTACTTCTGGGAAGCGCTATAGACATTAATGGCGCTATATAAATAAACGTATAGGAGAAGAGAGAAAGAACCCTATGTGATGCACTCAGCCCTACTAATAAAAATAATAAACTTTTATTTATTGAAAAATGCAAACATAACAAATATATTTAAAACCTAAAAAAGTGTACTGTGCAGTTCTAATGTGCATTCACTCTAAATGACCAAATAGTGTCATAACTCGTGTGGTGCACAGTAGATGCAAGAGACTGTAGATTCTCACAACATTAGTGTATGAATATAGTGGATGCACACAGTATATGACCCTGTGGGGGAAACAACTGATGTGCACTCTACACAGGTGTTATAATACACAGGCACTGGGAGCATTAGTAATGCATTGGTGGTGCAACCCTGTGTAACAAGGCTGCAATGAGGTGCATAACACTGCTGCATACACAGGGAGCCAAATGCAGACCCAGATAGGGAAAAGACCCCCCTGATGACAAATCAATGGGAGCGCTACTAGGAGGAGGGTGCAGGTAAGTATACCCCGTTATTAGCCTCATGAGAGTACTCCAGACTGATAGCCAGGACTCACACTTTGTCAGCTCCTTCCAGAGGGGGGGGAAGATGTAGTCACAACCCTGCTGTGTATGTATACTTTAGAGCAGGCCTGCACAACTCGTAAAGTGCGAAGGGCCGAACTGCTCCAAGGAAAAATAAATTGGGCCGCACGGGTAAAATCATCATCATCATCATCATCATCATCTCTCCTCCAGCACCCATCATCATCCTCATATCTCCCCCAGAACCCAACACTATCAACCATTGCGATACTCCCCATCTATCTCTCATACCCCCATCTCTCCCCCTCACCCACACACAATACACCCCTCCACATCAAACACACAATACCCCCCTCCACATCAAACACACAATACCCCCCTACACCCCACACACATCCCACCACCCCCTGCAGCTCACATCCCTCCCCCCTGCAGCTCACATCCCTCCCCCCTGCAGCTCACATCCCTCTGCCCCCTTGCACCTCACATCCCTCTCCCCCTTGCACCTCACATCCCTCTCCCCCCTTGAACCTCACATCCCTCTCCCCCCCTGAACCTCACATCCCTCTCCCCCCTTGCACCTCACATCCCTCTCCCCCCCCCCTTGCACCTCACATCCCTCTCCCCCCCTTGCACCTCACATCCCTCTCCCCCCCTTGCACCTCACATCCCTCTCCCCCCCTTGCACCTCACATCACTCTCCCCCCCTTGCACCTCACATCCCTCTCCCCCCCTTGCACCTCACATCACTCTCCCCCTTGGGTGGGTGACAGTGACTGGGTGACAGTGACTGGGTGGGTGACAGTGACTGGGTGGGTGGGTGACAGTGACTGGGTGGGTGACAGTGACTGGGTGGGTGACAGTGACTGGGTGGATAGGTGGGTGACAGTGACTGGGTGGGTGACAGTGACTGGGTGGGTGGGTGACAGTGACTATGACAGTGACTGGGTGGGTGGGTGACAGTGACTGGGTGGGTGGGTGACAGTGACTGGGTGGGTGACAGTGACTGGGTGGGTGACAGTGACGGGGTGGGACACAGTGACTGGGTGGGAAGAGTGACTGGGTGGGACACAGTGACTGGGTGGGACACAGTGACTGGGTGGGTGACTGGGTGGGTGGGTGACAGTGACACTGACAGTGACTGGGTGGGTGGGTGACAGTGACTGGGTGGGTGGGTGACAGTGACTGGGTGACAGGGTGACAGTGACTGGGTGGGTGACAGTGACTGGGTGGGTGGGTGACAGTGACCTTGACAGTGACTGGGTGGGTGGGTGACAGTGACTTGACAGTGACTGGGTGACAGTGACTGGGTGGGTGGGTGACAGTGGGTGGGTGGGTGACAGTGACTTGGGTGACAGTGACTAACAGTGACTTACCTTGACCCGGGTGGGTGCAGGTTGCCGCCGGACGCTTGCTCCTCCTGCCCCCGATATCCCTGCGGCAGCTGCCTGGGACGGGAGGTGGGCTTGGGGGCGCGGGTTGGGGGAAGGGGGGGAGGAGGGCACGGGAGGTGAGCTCGTGGGGGACGCGAGAAGCTGGCCGCGGAGGGAAGCGGTGAGAAGCAGGCCGCTGGAGGAGCTGAATTATTTAATTATTACTTCCCCCTCCAGCCCACGTTGGGAGCAGGGGGGGGAGCGGGCCCGCAGAGGAGCTGCATGTTGCTTCCCCTTCCGCCCCGCGTTGGGAGCAGGGAAGGGGGAGGGGAGCGGGCACGCAGAGGAGCTGCATGTTGCTTCCCCTTCCGCCCCGCGTTGGGAGCAGGGAAGGGGGGGGGGGGGGACGGAGCGGGCCTAGCGCATGCGCGCCGGGACCGCAGGGAATTGGCGCCATTTTTTTTTCAAATTTTTTTTTTTTTCAAAGTTTTTTTTTTTTTCAAAAAAAAATTTTTTTCAAAGTTTTTTTTTTTTTTTTAAATCTCATCGAGGGCCACACAGAGAGGCCAGGCGGGCCGCATGCGGCCCGCGGGCCGCGTGTTGTGCAGCCCTGCTTTAGAGCTAGCCAGTGCCAGCAGAGACTCTCATATGCCTAATTTCTAGCTAGTGGGATCCACATCTGTGGCCCACATCAAAGTTTAAAGCTAATCTACAGGACGTGAACAAACTCCTATGAGTTTGACTCTGCAACAGTACAGCCGGCGTCGCTATGACGTCATAGCGACGCCGGCTGTACTGTTGCAGAGTCAAACTCATAGGAGTTTGTTCACGTCCTGTAGATTAGCTTTAAACTTTGATGTGGGCCACAGATGTGGATCCCACTAGCTAGAAATTAGGCATATGAGAGTCTCTGCTGGCACTGGCTAGCTCTAAAGTATACATACACAGCAGGGTTGTGACTACATCTTCCCCCCCCTCTGGAAGGAGCTGACAAAGTGTGAGTCCTGGCTATCAGTCTGGAGTACTCTCATGAGGCTAATAACGGGGTATACTTACCTGCACCCTCCTCCTAGTAGCGCTCCCATTGATTTGTCATCAGGGGGGTCTTTTCCCTATCTGGGTCTGCATTTGGCTCCCTGTGTATGCAGCAGTGTTATGCACCTCATTGCAGCCTTGTTACACAGGGTTGCACCACCAATGCATTACTAATGCTCCCAGTGCCTGTGTATTATAACACCTGTGTAGAGTGCACATCAGTTGTTTCCCCCACAGGGTCATATACTGTGTGCATCCACTATATTCATACACTAATGTTGTGAGAATCTACAGTCTCTTGCATCTACTGTGCACCACACGAGTTATGACACTATTTGGTCATTTAGAGTGAATGCACATTAGAACTGCACAGTACACTTTTTTAGGTTTTAAATATATTTGTTATGTTTGCATTTTTCAATAAATAAAAGTTTATTATTTTTATTAGTAGGGCTGAGTGCATCACATAGGGTTCTTTCTCTCTTCTCCTATACGCTAAGTTTCACCCTGATAGCACCTCCCTAGAAAGTCTATTTTGAGCTGAGCAGGATTTTTCCTCCCTACCCCTCACCCCCCCCTTCCCCCACTGACTGCTATATAAATAAAGACATACATACATACATACATACACACACATACATACTCATACAAACATACACACACACATACATACATACATACACACACATACATACATACATACATACACATACACACACATACATACATACATACACACACATACATATATATATAACTCTGGGCAGCGACGAATTTGCAAATCCGCCGCCCTCAGGCACATGCCTGTGTCTGCCTAGGGAGACCAGACGTCCCGGTTTTGCCGGGACAGTCCCGGTTTTTCGTGGGCTGTCCCGGTTGCCGGTGAGTCCCGGGAATGTCCCGGTTTTTCCTCGTGTCGGCGGCGGTGCGCGGTGGCGGTGCTCGGGGGCGGCGGGGAGGAGGATGCAGCAGCACGGCCAGTAAATATTTTTTATTAATGCCAGGGTGATTGGATGGAGAATGCCGGGGCGGGACTTTAGAATGTCGAGCCGCAGGGGATTGGTCAAGGCAGGAGGTTGCCGGGGAGCGGGGCTTTGGCTCTCCCAGGCTTTCCCTCCCCCTGCACTCTGGCTCCCGGCTCTCTCCCTCCCTCGGTACCCCGGCTCCCTCCCTCGGCACTAGACTCTGCCCCTCCCTCTGGCTCACTGGCTCTCTCCCTCCCCTGGCACTCTGGCCTTCCCTCTGGCTCACCGGCAACCCGGCTCTCTCCCTCCCCCGGCACTCTGGCCCTCCCTCTGGCTCCTCGGCTCTCTCCCTCCCCCAGCACCCCGATTCTCTCCCTCCCCCGGTTCCCCGGCTCTCTATCACCCTCCCCCAGCACCACGACCCTATCTCTCCCTCCCCTGGCACTCTGGCCCTCCCTCTAGCTCCCCGGTCCCCCCGACTCCCTCCCCCGGCTCGTACTCCCCCCCCCCCCCGAAAGCCCGCTCACAGCCTGCCGCCTCCGCCGAACCCACAGCCGCAGGTAGGCATGGGGGGAGATGGGAGATGCAGGGGGAGTGTAGGATGGGAGATGCAGAGGGGGAGAGATGGGAGATGCAGGGGGGAGAGATGGGAGATGCAGTGGGGGGGGGGAAGAGATGGGAGATGCAGGGGGGAGAGATGGGAGATGCAGGGGGGAGAGATGGGAGATGCAGTGGGGGGGGAAGAGATGGGAGATGCAGGGGGGAGAGATGGGAGATGCAGGGGGGGAGAAATGGGAGATGCAGTGGGGGGGAGAGATGGGAGATGCAGGGTGGGGGAAGAGATGGGAGATGCAGGGGGGGAGAGATGGGAGATGCAGGGGGGGAGAAATGGGAGATCAGGGGGGAGATGGGAGATGCAGGGCGGGAGAGATGGGAGATGCAGGAGTCGAGAGATGGGAGATGCAGGTGGGGAGAGATGGGAGATGCAGGGGGGGAGAAATGGGAGATGCAGGTGGGTGAGATGGGAGATGCAGGGGGAGAGATGGGAGATGCAGGGGGGGGAGATGGGAGATGCAGGGGGGAGAGATGGGAGATGCAGGGGGGGAGATGGGAGATGCAGGGGGGGAGAGATGGGAGATGCAGGGGGGAGAAATGGGAGATGCAGGTGGGTGATATGGGAGATGCAAGGTGGGGGAGAGATGGGAGATGCAGGGGGGGAAGATGGGAGATGCAGGGTGGGGGAGAGATGGGAGATGCAGGGGGGGAAGATGGGAGATGCAGGGGGGAGATGGGAGATGCAGGGGGAGAGATGGGAGATGCAGGGGGGGAAGATGGGAGATGCAGGGTGGGGGAGAGATGGGAGATGCAGGGGGGGCGAGATGGGAGATGCAGGGGGGGCGAGATGGGAGATGCAGGGGGGGAGAAAGATGGGAGAGGCAGGGGGGGAAAGATGGGAGATGCAGGGGGGAGAGATGGGAGATGCAGTGGGGGAGAGATGGGAGATGCAAGGGGGGAGGGTATATGAGGATGATGATGATGATGATGATGATGATGATGATGATGATGATGATGATGATGATGATGATAATTTTACCTGTGCGGCACAATTTTTTAAAATATGTATGGGGGGGGGTGGTGGGGGTCTTTTAAAAATGTATTGGGATGGCAGGGGTCTTTTTAATATGTATTGACGGGGGTAGGCTTTTTGTTATGCGGGGTGTTTTTTTTGGTATGTATTTTGTGTGGGGATTGACGGAAGGTAGGGGCGAGTGAGAGGAAAGAGGGGAGTGAGGAGTAAGAGGAGGAAGAAAGAAGGAGGGAGAGGTGAAGAAGGGCGGAGGGAGGGAGAGAGAAGGAGTTAGGGGGAGAGGAGGAGGAGGAGGGGAGAGAGATCGGGGGAGCGATGTGGAAGGGAGAGGTGGAGAGAGGAGGGAGAAAGAAGGAGGGAGAGGAGAGAAGTGTGGAGAGAGGGACAAGAGAAATAAGATGGGATAGAGGAGGGAGAAAGGAGGGGGAGGGGGAGAGGAGAAAGAAGGGCGAAGAGAGGGAGAGGAGGAGAAAGGGGGGAGAGGAGAGAAGGGGGAGAGAGGGAGAGGAGAGAAGGGCGGATAGAGGGAGAGGAGAAAGAGGAGGGGGAGAGAGGAGGGAGATGGGAAGAGGGAGAGAGGGAGAGGGAGAGAGAGAAGGGGGGAGGTGATGTGAGATGCAGGGGGGGGATGTTTAAACCCAAATCATTACAAAGTATAAACACATTGTTTATTCAAAATTATGAGTTAATTATTATTTATTACCCCTACTGCTTTACGCATCTATTTTGTGATTTACCCGTCGAACAGATAGGGGTTCCCCAAAATTGTACGAAATACTTAAAGGGTTCCTCCAAACAAAAAAGTTTGTGAATCACTGCTCTACACACACAAACACACACTGCAGCCCCCACCTTTATACACACAAACACACACTGCAGTCCCCACCTCTGTCTACAGAAACAAACACTGCAGGGCCCACCTCTGTATACAGAAACACACACTGCAGGGCCCACCTCTGTATACAGAAACACACACTGCAGGGCCCACCTCTGTATACAGAAACACACACTGCAGGGCCCACCTCTGTATACAGAAACACACACAGCAGGGCCCACCTATGTATACAGAAACACACACTGCAGGGCCCACCTCTGTATACAGAAACACACACTGCAGGGCCCACCTCTGTATACAGAAACACACACTACAGGGCCCACCTCTGTATACAGAAACACACACTGCATGGCCCACCTCTGTATACAGAAACACACACTGCAGGGCCAACCTCTGTATACAGAAACACACACTGCATGGCCCACCTCTGTATACAGAAACACACACTCAGGGCCCACCTCTGTATATAGAAACACACACTCAGGGCCCACCTCTGTATACAGAAACACACACTGCAGGGCCCACCTCTGTATACAGAAACACACACTGCAGGGCCCACTTCTGTATACAGAAACACACACTGCAGGGCCCACCTCTGTATACAGAAACACACACTGCAGGGCCCACCTCTGTATACAGAAACACACACAGCAGGGCCCACCTCTGTATACAGAAACATACACTGCAGGGCCCACATCTGTATACAGAAACACACACTGCAGGGTCCACCTCTGTATACAGAAACACACACTGCAGGGCCCACCTCTGTATACAGAAACACACACTGCAGGGTCCACCTCTGTATACAGAAACACACACTGCAGGGCCCACCTCTGTATACAGAAACACACACTGCAGGGCCCACCTCTGTATACAGAAACACACACTGCAGGGCCCACCTCTGTATACAGAAACACACACTTCAGGACCCACCTCTGTATACAGAAACACACACTGCAGGGCCCACCTCTGTATACAGAAACACACACTTCAGGACCCACCTCTATACACAAAAACACACATTTTTTTTTAGATCTTTATATTATATTTTTATCTTGCCTTTGGCTGTATCCTCCCCTCCAAATTCCGTCAACATGGCTGCGCGACGTCACGTAATGCCCATTGCCATAACAACGAGCCGCTCTGTGACGTCACGCGGCATCAAGTTGACATGACAACGGGATGCATTATGGTGACGAGGCATCATGTGATGCCACATTGTCATGGCAAGATCTCACCGCCTGACGTTAGTGTCTTGCTGTCATGGAAACGGGGGGGGCGTGACGTGATGTACATTGTTTTATAAATAATTTTTTTAAGTGTCCCGGTTTTTCATTTTGAAAATCTGGTCACCCTATGTCTGCCGCACTGCTTCTCCTTCAGAATCCGGGGTCAAATGGCGCCACGGATGTCACCATGACGTTGCATGCTGTCCGGTTACCATGGTAACGTGACGTCATTTGGACGTCTCTGTGTCACGGTTGCCATGGCAACGAGACGCCGTGCGATGTCGGTTGTGACGTCCGCGGCATAATTTGACACTCGATTTTGAAGGAGAAGCAGAGGCGTCAGGCACAGGTAAGCAAGACCCATCCCATTAGGTCCAATAGGCCAGAGAGCGCAGCAAATGCAAATGGGGGCGAGAATTTTGGCCGCCCCCACATTTTTCCGACCAAACGGGCCTAATGGGAAGTCTGACACTGCCTCCAGAGATACTTACCTCCGTAGGGAGCGCCGGTACTGTATCTGCAGCAAGGGAACTTGTGTGCCCATTAAAATGGCGGCGTTTATATATTGGGGTGCTTGGGGGAATTTTTATCTGTATTATGGGGCTTGGGGGTATTTATATATGTATTGGGGGTCTTTGGGGGTATTTTGATATGAGTTGAGGTATTTTTTATATATATATGGGTTTTTTATTTTTTTATTTGTATCACTTTATTTTTTTAATGGATTTGGGCTCTTTTTTAGATGTATTGGGGTCTTTGGTAGATGTATTGGGGTATTGTTTTTTTTTAAATGCATTGGGGTCTTTTTTTAGATGCATGGGGGTTTATATATGTAGCACACTTTCCCCACCCCCTGGAAGATGTGTGGCTATGGTGTATGGGTGTGGTGCAATACCTGATGGTGCCCAGGAGATCTGAGCCTCCGCTGCTGGGAACCTGGGGTGCACCTGAGTGGTGCTCGGTAGCGCCTCCACCTCTATGGGATTTTAGCGTGTGGAATTCCCCCGTTACAGGACACATATAAACAATACACAATGGTATAATTAGAACAAGTTTACTAATGACATAAGAGTAATCATAATAAACCAAACACACAATAGTGCCTCAACCATAACACTAGGCTTCGCAGGGCCGTAACCCAACACCGTGTCTCCCAACACCGTGTCCTCAGAGTCCCACACCCACCCAAGTGTGTGAGACAACTCTGCCCGCTAGAACTGAGTTGGTGCCCATTTTGCGGTAAGGTACTTGCTGGGTGATGCCACACCCGGGCGCGCAGATGCTGTCATTCAGATCCACGGATTCAGAAGGGTGATCTGCGAAGCCTCCGCCTCTATGTTGGATGGCTCCCGTGTGGAGTGATCCACCTTTACAATGTCTCTGGTCTCAGAGGGTGATATAGTCCCAGGTCACCAAAACGCCAAGTCGCCAACTGGGCTGGCTGTGTCCCACTCTCTCTGGTACTACAGTCCCTATCCTATGGGCCGGTCCTTGCAGCAACCACACACTGAGGGGAGTTGGGGCCTAACGGGGTTTATGGCCTAGTGCAGATGTCACAGACACCTGCACATACCTCCTACCCTGTCCTTGTCCCAGCTCCGACTGACTTGCGGTCCCAGTATTGTATTGTATGTATTGTATGTCTTTATTTATATAGCGCCATTAATGTACATAGCGCTTCACAGTAGTATTACATGGGGTAATCAAATAAATAACAGATAATATAAATAACACATCATAGGAATAAGTGCTTTAGACATAAAAGTAACATTAAGGAAGAGGAGTCCTTGCCCCGAGGAGCTTACAGTCTAATTGGTAGGTAGGGAGAACATACTGAGACAGTAGGAGGGAGTTCTGGTAAGTGCGTCTGCAGGGGGCCAAGCTTTATGTATCATGTGTTCAGAATATACACAGTGCTATTCATATGCTTCTTTAAGCAAGTGGGTCTTAAAGGTGGATAGAGAGGGTGTAAGTCGGGTACTGAGGGGAAGGGCATTCCAGAGGTGTGGGGCAGTCAGTGAAAAAGGTTTAAGGCGGGAGAGGGCTTTAGATACAAAGAGGGTAAAAAGAAGACATCCTTGAGAAGAACGCAAGAGTCTGGATGGTGCATAACGAGAAACTAGGGCAGAGATGTATGGAGGGGCAGAAGAGTGTAAAGCTTTAAAAGTGAGGAGAAGAATGGAGTGTGAGATGCGGGATTTGATTGGAAGCCAGGAGAGGGATTTCATGAGGGGAGATGCCGAGACAGATCTAGGAAAGAGTAGAGTGATTCTGGCAGCAGCGTTTAGGATAGATTGTAGGGGAGACAGATGAGAGGCAGGAAGGCCGGACAGCAGGAGGTTACAGTAATCAAGACGGGAGAGTATGAGGGCCTGAGTCAGAGTTTTAGCAGTCGAGCAACAGAGGAAAGGGCGTATCTTAGTTATATTGCGGAGGAAAAAGCGACAGGTTTTAGAAATGTTTTGAATGTGAGGGGCGAATGTGAGAGAGGAGTCGAGTGTGACCCCTAGGCAGCGTGCTTGGGCTATTGGGTGAATGATAGTAGTTCCAACAGTGATGTGGAAGGAGGTAGTAGGGCCAGGTTTGGGAGGAAGTATGAGGAGCTCTGTTTTAGCCATGTTGAGTTTAAGGCGAAGGAGGGCCATCCAGGATGATATAGCAGAGAGACATTCAGAAACTTTGGTTTGTACAGCAGGTTTAAGGTCAGGTGTTGAAAAGTATATTTGTGTGTCGTCAGCATAGAGGTGATAATTAAACCCAAAAGATGTTATTAGGTCACCTAGGGAGAGTGTGTAGAGAAAAGAGAAGAGGTCCCAGGATAGAGCCCTGGGGTACCCCCACAGAGAGATCAATAGAGGAGGAGGATGTGTTAGCAGAAGAGACACTGAAAGTACGATGGGAGAGGTAGGATGAGATCCAGGATAGAGCTTTGTTCCGAATACCAAGAGTATGGAGAATGTGAAGGAGAAGAGGGTGGTCCACGGTGTCAAATGCTGCAGAGAAGTCGAGTAATATGAGCAGAGTGTAATGACCTCTGTCTTTGGCAGCATGGAGGTCATCAGTTATTTTAATGAGGGCTGTTTCTGTGGAGTGAGCAGTGCGGAAGCCAGATTGTAGAGGGTCTAGGAGAGAATAGGTGTTGAGAAAATGGAGCAAGCGAGAGAATACAAGTCGTTCAAGGAGTTTAGAGGCAAAAGGCAGGAGGGAGACAGGTCGATAGTTAGAAAGACAGGTAGGGTCAAGCTTAGTGTTTTTGAGTAATGGTATGACTGTTGCATGTTTGAAGGAGGATGGAAAGGTTCCAGAGCAGAGGGAGAAGTTATAAATGTGTGTGAGCGTAGGGATTATAGTAGGAGCAAGAGGTTTAGGAGATGGGAGGGAATGGGGTCAAGAGGGCAAGTGGTAGAGGGAGAAGAGGCTATCAACATCGACACATCCTCCTCTGAGACAGTGGAAAAAGAGTCAAGGAAGGCAGGAGGAGTGTTAGGAAGAAGTGTAGGATGGGAGGAAGAAACAGAGGGGATGTTCTGCCGTATGGATTCCACCTTTTCCTTAAAATAGTCAGCAAAGTCCTGAGCGGAGATGTAGGAAGGAGAGGCAGCTGAGGGTGGTTTGAGTAGAGTATCAAAGACAGAGAACAGTCGGCGTGGGTTAGACTTGTGCATGTTGATTAGTAAAGAAAAGTAGGCTTGTTTAGCTTGCGAGAGGGCAGAGTTGAAACAGGATAGCTTAAATTTGTAGTGAAGGAAATCTGCGAGAGTATGAGATTTCCTCCAGAGGCGTTCGGAGGAACGAGTGGAGGAACACAGCATGCGCGTGTGGGAATTTAGCCAGGGTCTAGGGTTAGAAGGGCGAGTGCATCAGAGAGAAAGCAGGGCATGTAGATCAAGAGAGGAGGACAAGGCAGAGTTGTAGTTCCTGACCAGGTTGTCAGGATCTGTAGCAGAACTGAGAGAGGAGAGGGAGGAGCGTAAAGTGGACTCAAAGTCAGGTTAGTGAATAGAGCACAGGTTTCTGCCGAACCGAGGGGTAGATGGAGGTGGAGAAGGGGAGAAGCGAGATAGAGAGAATGAGATGAGGTGATGGTCAGAGAGAGGAAAAGGGGAAATGGAGAAATCGGAGAGAGAGACGTTTTTAGTGAAAACCAGGTCTAAGTAGTGGCCATCCTTGTGGGTGCTGGCTGCAGTCCACTGTTGAAGGCCAAAAGAAGAGGTTAGAGAAAGAAAGCAGGAAGTCCAAGGGAGAGAGGGGTCATCAATGTGGCAATTGAAGTCCCCAAGGAGAAGAACAGGGGAGTCTGAGGAGAGAAAGAGAGTCATGATTCAAAGTGAGAGAGAAAGGCAGAAGGGGGATGAGTAGAGGTAGGTGGGCGATAGATGACTGCCACATGGACAGGGAGAGGAGAGAAGATCTGAACAGTGTGAGCCTCAAAGGAGGGAAAAGCAAGAGAGGGGGGAATAGGAAGAGTTCGGTAACAGCAGAGAGAGGAGAGCAGGAGCCCCACGCCTCCACCCCCTGCCATCAGGGCGCAGAGTGTGGGAGAAGGAAAGGCCACCATAAGAGAGGGCAGCTTCCAGAGCAGAGTCAGTCTGAGTGAGCCAGGTCTCAGTTATAGCAAAGAGAAGCAGGGAGTGAGAGAGAAAGAAGTCATGCACAGAGAGGAACTTGTTAGAAAGGGAGCGAGCATTCCAAAGGGCACAGGAGAAAGGGAGAGAGGAGGGAGGGTGGCAGGGGATGGGTATGAGGTTGGAGGGGTTAACACCAGAAGAAGTAGAAGTTGCATGTGGGAGGCGAGGACGAGCATGTACAAATAAAACAGGGACCAGTATTGGGAGAGATATCCCCAGAAGCAAGGAGGAGAAGCATGGAAAGAAAGAGAATGTGTGCGGATGATTTGTAGGGGTGTGTTTTAGTGCAGGGGGTATAGCTGTGTGGTGACAGAGGACGCAGGTAAGAAAGGAGTTCATATGAACTGAGAAGTGGGGAAGAAAGGAGAGATGGAGATATATGAATAGAGTTAGAGACATAAGGAGACTAGTGGAAGGAAGTGCATAATTTGAAAATAAGTGAGGTTACAGCAAATTCAAAAAATAAAGGTGGCATCACAGCAATAGTTAAGTGTTGAGATGTGCAGTCTGGGATAGATGATATCCTCCTTTCCAACGTAGATCAAAAGCAGGAATCAGAAGTAGTAGGAGTTGTCCACTTTTCCACTTGTTTTTGGTCTTCCTTTTTAAACTTCATAAATACTTGAAACATACAGTATATACTTGGAAGCATGGCTGCAGGCAGCTAAGGCTGCTATGAGTTTACTTATATAACTTTACAAAGTCACCTGGCTGGCACAACAAACTTAATTAGCACATGTGAGGGACATTAAAGCAAATGGTTTTCTAAGATTGGGTGTTGTCTTGCACAAGTGTGAAAGCTGAATTAAATTAAGACAGCAGGGGATGATTTACAGACAGACAATTGGAATATGTTTTTACCTAAATAGAACTAAATACACAGCAGGGGAGGATATCAGGACAGAGACAATTTGGAATATGTTTTTACCTGAGGAAAGAGAAGAGAAGAGATGGATTCAATAGTCTTCCTTTTTAAACTTCATAAATACTTGAAACATATATACTTAAAAGCATATCTGCTTGGAAGCATGGCTGCAGTACACACAATGTATCAATGCTGATAAGGGGAGTAGTTGCAGCCCTATTGGCTGTGCTGGCTCAGCTGACTAACAGACCCTGGGGCTGCTGGGAATTGTAGTTTCCATTGCGGAGCCTTCTTAACATTGCTCATGTCACTGCGCATGCGTATGTATAGGTTATATGTAATTTTATTTTTATATGTATTGGATAGATGGGTTTTTTGTATGAATTTGGGGGGGGTGGGGGAGGTTGTATATATTGGGGGGGGGTGATTTTTTTGGTATGTATTTTGGGGTGGGAAGTTTTTTGGTATATATCTTGTGGGGGTGAATTGTGCGAGGGAGGAGGGAATGAGTGAGCGTGGGGTAATTGACTTGACGGAGGGAGAGGAGAGAGGGAGTGAGTGCGGAAAAGAGGGACTAAGAGTGTGACGCAGGGGAGAGAAATACATGTGAGGCGGGGGCAGGGATTGGGTGAGCGTGGGGTAATTGATGGAGGGGGGTAGAGTGAAAGGTGAGACGGAGATAAATATATGGGAAGAGGGACGGAAATAGAGGGGACTTGCAAGGTGTGAAATGGGGCTCGTAACACTGCCGAGAGGGGGGGGGGCTGTCAGAACTGTAGTCCTGGGCCCCGGGAAATCTGTCTGCGGCCCTGGATGTAACAGCGCTTACTGCTTTCGGTGCCGTGACCGCGCCGATGACGTCACCGGAGGGTAAGCACTGCGAGCGGGGTTCTCATTGAAAGGAATGGACCCCCTCAGCGCCTTCGTGGCTGCCACCTCCCCCAGCGCCGTATTTTCGCTGAGTTTGTAACAGGTGGTGCCAGATTTACTGGTCTCATTTCCGATGACCCACATGCTGAAATCCACGGCTCCCGGAAACAGAACATTTTGTGGCCCAGGAGAATTAAAGTAGCGTTAATCCTTCTGGGCCCCTTTTTGGGACCGGGATTGCACGTGGCTGCATTGTGGTCAGGTGGCCACACGTGATCATGGCACCGAAACCAGTAAGTCTGGCCACATCTGTACAGTTGACCAATAAGCAGCCCTGATCTTACAAAGAAGGGAACGCCTTATACAATTGCATCTTTTTTCCAGGACTCGGTTGAGATGCTTCCAAGACTGAGAGGCCTGCAGAGCAGCTAGCGGAGACACCACCACGTTTCCGAAAATCCTCCTCCCCCCCCCCCGACACCAGCAGTGAAAAGAAACGTATTAAATCAGAAATCTGGTGCGATCATATCGTGACAGGCGGACAAAAGAACTGCGTTACTGGGCTTACCTTCACTAATGAAAGGCAATCACTTATATTAGGTTGGGCGATGTGATTTCGTGTCAGGATAGAACCCAACGGCATTTAAATCTAACACTATAGGTAGAGAGAATAACATGTCTGCTTTGCACACAACAAAGATGTCACCCTTACATATCTCTGTTACATAAAGAATGAGAAGACGGCACGAAATATCACACGATTGGTTCTGGGCCAGCTCCGATGCAGGATGTGGACCATTTCACGTAGGGTTTGCCTGAAGGCATCTGACATTGTTGACACTGTAAAATAAATGACACAGCTTCTGAGGACGTCTCTTTTTCCTTTGACTTAATGCCAGTACCAGGGCCATCTGGTTCTTTATTTTATTTTTTTTGTTCTTTGAAATCTGACCTTAAACTGGTGAATTCAGAAATGCTGAGATGTCTACTTTTTCTACCGAGCTAATGAATTCGGACCACAATTAGGAGCGTAAGAATAAGATGGCCACTAAGGGAGTCGTTCTCTATTCTCCGGAGTAGCCGTTCGGACGTTTTCAGGAGAAAACCTTTACTTGCTTCAATCAGACATTGACCCGAAATGGCCACTTTGGACAATATAGAACATAGCCCCATGCATTATAATGGGAGGATGACAGACGAGAGGAATGGCGGATACCTCGTTATTAGGATAACTCTTTTTCCTAATGTTTACTTTTATGTGGGAAGCCATTATTTCCAGTATGTACTCGATCTCATTATATTTGGTTGCATCTGTTACTGCTCTTGAAGTGCCTGGATGGAGCAATACAAACATACATACATGATTCTGCCAGGAGGATGTCTCCCAGTGGGCATCCCTTGCAAGTTACACAGTAACAAAAGTAGAGTAAGTTGGAGAAAAGACAGACAACCACCCAGTTTGAATATTTCTTTAAAAATAAAATTGTGTGTGCCGAGCACGCGCTTTTTAAGTGAAACTTCTTTGTCTTTTGTCACAGAAATTGAATTTGTGATGGGCACAATTTCAGTGCCAAAACGCAAAGAAGTGTGACTTAGAACGTGTGCTTTAGCTATTTGCACTTCTGTATTTAAAGTAACTCTGAATTCCTCGTGTGTATGTCACTGTGTGTGTGCGTCAGTGTGTGCGTGCACGTGCGCCAGTCAGTGCATGCGCGCGAATCAGTCAGTGTGTATGTGTGCGTGTCAGTTGGGGTGTGTGTGCGTCAGTCAGGGTGTGTGCGCGTCATTCGGGGTGTGTGCGTGCGTCAGTCAGTGTGCGTCTGTGTATCATTGTGTGTGTCAGTCAGGTTGTGTGTGTATCACTGTGTGTGTCGGCAGCTCACTCGTGGAGGTGTGCGTGTGTGTCCAGCGCTGCCTTCCTGCTCTCCAGTGACTCCCCCTGGTGGAAGCTGGTAAAACTGACGGCCTCTTCCGCCAGCAGTGACGTCACTTTCGTCACTATCAACTCTATTTACTGCCAGGGAATTTTGCTCATGTGGTAGGGGGGCCAAAATAAATTTCACTTCAAAAGTCTCTCCCTGGAAGTAAAGTAACTGTGTTAGATCTGTTCCCTCTGAAGCATCATTCCTATTACACATTACCAGCTATAATGCTACGGCCCTGTGATCTGGAATGTGGCAAACACTCATCATAGTTACATAGTAGTTACATAGTTACATCATAGTCATCATAGTTAGATGAGGTTGAGCAAAAGACATATGTCCATCAAATTCAACATATGCTAAATTTAGACCACATTTACTTATCCTACAGTATATCCACTTACAGTAATTTAATCCAGAGGAAGGCAAACACAAACCCCCAGTGACACATTATCTTAACGATATCTCACAAGGGGAAAAATAAATTCCTTCCTAACACCAAATATTGGCAATCACATTACTCTCTGGATCAACATCCTTCCCATGTTTACACTACCGACACACTTTTATTTGGTATAACCCTGTATACTTTCCTTTCTAAAAAGTCCAACTTTTTTTTGAGCATATCTATTGTATCTGCCATCACAGTCTCCATGGATAACGAATCCCACACTGTAACTGCCCTTACTGTAAAGAACCCTTTCCTTTGTTGCTGGTGAAATCTCCTTTCCTCCAACCTTAAGGGGTGCCGCAGAGTCCTCTGTACTGTCCTTGGGGTGAATAGTTCTTTTGAAAGCTCCTTGTATTCTTCCCAAATATATTTGTATATAATTATCATATCCCCTCTTAGATGCCTCTCTTCTAATGTAAAGAAATCTAATTTAGCTAGCCTCTCCTCATAAATTAGATTTTCCATCCCCTTTATTAATTTGGTGGCTCTGCTCTGCATTTTTTCTAGTTCCATAATGTCTTTTCTATGGAGTGGTGTCCAAAATTGTACTCCATATTCAAGGTGTGGTCTTACTAATGCTTTATAAAGGGGCATAATTATATTTACTTCCCTTCCATCCATTGCCTGTTTATTGCAAGATAAGATCTTGTCTGCCTTTGCAGCTACTGCATGACTTTGGGCACTATTGCTAAGCCTGCTGTCTACAAGCACTCCTAAATCCTTCTCCATCAAGGATTCCCCCAATTTATCCCCATTTAATTTGTAAGTTGTCTTGTTTATTCTTGCATCACAAATGCATAACCTTACATTTATCTGTATTAAACCTCATCTGCCATTTACCTGCCCACGTTTCCAGTCTCTCCAAGTCCTTCTGAAGAGAAATGACATCCTGCTCTGATTCTATTACCTTACTCAATTTAGTATCATCAGCAAAGATGGAGACTTTGCTCTCGCTGCCAACTTCAAGGTCATTAATAAACAAGTTAAAAAGCAGGGGTCCCGGTACCAATCCCTGAGGTACTCCACTCACAACTTTAGCCCAACCTGAAAAATTTCTATTTATGACAACCCTCTTTTGTCTATCCTTCAACAAGTTTTCAATCCAGGTGCATATATTATTACTGAGTGCAATTTTCTTTATTTTGTACACCAACCTCTTGTGTGGAACCGTATCAAAAGCCTTTGCACAATCCAAGTAGACCACATCAACTGCATTACCCTGGTCTCAATTTCTACTGTTTGGCAAAGATGACTCAGGAATAGCAAAGAGCAATTCCGGCCAAATCCATTTCTTGGATTTTCTTGCATTTTTCCCCCAAAATCCATTCTGCCGTGTAAAGTCCGCCAGCGGATGTGGTCGTTTTTCATCCGCCCGGATTCATCAAAAAGCACCATTGTCTACAATCCCGTGAATGGAATTTGTAGAATCCAATTCACGGATTCAGCAAAACGTTGGCGGATTCTTAAGATTTGCTGAATCCGCAGGTGTGGATTCTACAAATCCGTCCACGGGGCTGTGGAATCCGTGGAGTGTCTTGGTAATAATTATAAAAAATAAAAAAATCTGCAAACCGCGAATCGTTCTTTATGAGATATATTCCTGCTGAAATCCATGGACCAAGGGAACCGGCCAATCTAAATTCACCCCTAAAAATTCACCTGTCTCTACTCAGGACCTCAGAGATTTAACTGTGACCCCCTGACAGGGGGTGAGTAGCACTATAGTATTGTATTGTATTGTATGTCTTTCTTTATGTAGCGCCATTAATGTACATAGCGCTTCACAGTACTAATACATGTAATCAAATAAATAACAGAGCACGGGAATAAGTGCTTTAGACATAAAAGTAACATTAAGGAAGAGGAGTCCCTGCCCAGAGAAGCTTACAGTGTAATTGGAAGGTAGGGAGAACATACAGAGACAGTAGGAGGGAGTTCTGGTCAGTGCATCTGCAGTGGGCCAAGCTTTATGTATCATGTGTATAGTATTATCCACGGTGCTATTCATATGCTTCTTTAAGCAAGTGTGTCTTAAAGGTGGATAGAGAGGGTGCTAGTCGGGTACTGAGGGGAAGGGCATTCCAGAGGTGTGGGGCAGTCAGTGAAAGGGTTTTAGGCGGGAGAGGGCTTTACATGCAAAGGGGGTAGAAAGAAGACATCCTTGAGAAGAACACAAGAGTCTGGATGATACATAACGAGAAATTAGGGCTGAGATGTAAGGAGGGGCAGAAGAGTGTAAAGCTTTAAAAGTGAGGAGAAGAATGGAGTGTGAGATGCGGGATTTGATCGGAAGCCAGGAGAGGGATTTCATGAGGGGAGATGCTGAGACAGATCTAGGAAAGAGTAGAGTGATTCTGGCAGCAGCATTTAGGATAGATTGTAGGGGAGACAGGTGAGAGGCAGGAAGGCCGGACAGCAGGAGGTTACAGTAATCAAGACGGGAGAGAATGAGGGCCTGAGTCAGAGTTTTAGCAGTCGAGCAACAGAGGAAAGGGTGTATCTTTGTTATATTGCGGAGGAAAAAGCGACAGGTTTTAGAAATGTTTTGAATGTGAGGGGCGAATGTGAGAGAGGAGTCGAGTGTGACGCCTAGGCAGCGTGCTTGGGCTACTGGGTGAATGACCGTAGTTCCAACAGTAATGTGGAAGGAGGTAGTAGGGCCAGGTTTGGGAGGAAGTATGAGGAGCTCTGTTTTAGCCATGTTGAGTTTAAGGCGGCGGAGGGCCATCCAGGATGATATAGCAGATGAGTAGCAGTAGTGTGTAGTAGTAGTGAGTAACACTGTTTGGGAACTAATGATCATGAGGAGTTTTACACATCAGGTCAGGAAATGCAACACGACGCGAGTTTAAGATGGCCCATGGCCTATTGGTCTTCGTGCGTGGGTTAGTTACTGTAATAAACGGAGGAATTCCGTCAAGTTTAGGGAATTAGTCAAAATTGGCAACATGTTTTACAGCGATATTAATAAGGGGGGGTGAGAGAGGAGGGGGGGAGAGACAGAGGGGGGGTGTGACAGGGATACCAACAGAGGGGAGCAGACTTGCCCCCCACCCCCCCCAGCAGCCCACGGTGCAGATTCTACTACCCTGTCCCAGGAATGGAGTCGGCATCCTGGCTCACGGCTTAAGTACAAAGACACAGGTTACAACTATTCATGTGTATTACAAAATGTAGCGCTATGTACATTAATGGTGCTATATATATAAAGACATACATACGCATATACATTTGACCCATATTTTGTGTGCCATGATGAACATCTTTTGCAGGCCAGACATGCCCTCAACTTGTCCCCACTGCAGTCAATGGGTCCCACAATCGATGGGGGTTGATGCAACTTTACAAGACCTATTATCTTCTCCGGCAGCTTGTCCTGCAGGCATTAAGTAAGACTTCTGAGGTCCTCATAATGTCTGAATCAAGCAAAGGACTTTTGGAGGAATGTAATAGGACTGTGGGTTTTCTGAGCTCTGGTAACTATCAAGCACTCAACTGCATGACTTTATAGGGGCATTTATTAAACTACGATAGGGCAATCGGGGCACTATCTCACAGAAGACAATAGGAGTTTTCCGGCCAATAGTGCGCTGATCAGCCCTATTGCAGTTTAATGAATAACCTCTAATGACTCTGGGGGTGTTGTCAGCCTGGTGAATGTGCAGAGTATGTGACTGGCCGGCATGATAAACTTCTTCATCCGTGTTAGCCTCCAACACCCTCACCTCCAGGAGTGCTTTTTGTGGCTGTGGTCAACATGGTTCCAACTCCCACGTCTGGTGGACCTGCCCTAAGAGAGACCACCCTCAAATTTAACAAGATCTGGGCCCCCCTGATTAACGCACGAAGGGAGAAACAGACGCAACCTAACCCAGGTTTTACTGTGAAGATACAGTATAGACGCCTGGCATGGTGAGCAGATGGAGTGGCCGGGATGCCTGGGGTGTCATTTCATTAGAGCCCCCCTCATTCCCCCATTATTTCTTCAATTGTTTGTTGGATGATACTACAAATGTGCAACGGTTTTGCGGTAAGCATGTACAGTGATGTATATTAATGCAAATATGCAGTGTTGGTTCCCCTGATATTGTTTTCTCACATTTTTCATTTTGTACCCTGAAAACCTTAAAAAAATAAACAGTTGAAAAAAATCCAACTTGAATAATAATAATATATACACACTGTATATATTATGCACAGTATCATGAAATCTGGACAAATAATTTGAAGCAAAGCTAAATAAATATATTTTTTGATTCACAGTAAAAAGTAGAATACTTAAACAAAGAGAGGGAGAAGAGCTTCCATCAATTTTTTTCTCAGGTATCTTTGCCTTTTTCTGCAAAAAAAAAAAACAACCCCTAAATAAACATCACAAACAACTGCACACAGAGGGAGGGCTGGGGCTTTAAAAATAAATAAAGTATTGACATGAAGACGTGTCTGTAGCTTTAAGCACACAAAGATACACGTGGTTAGGGAAAGAAATACCTCAGTAGTTTCACTCGCGGTCTCTGGCTGTATCTTTGGGATGGGGTCCAAGTGTATTTATCTGTGTCAATTATTTGTATCCATGTTTTATATTAAATGTATAGGAATTTCTGCTTATGTTTATTAGTTTATTTTAGAAAACCTCTCCCTGTGTATAATCCTTTGCTGGAGATTTCAAAACCCAACAAATCACACAGCAGTGAATCTGAGGCCCAACCCAGCATACTGTCAGAGACTGCCCAGCGATCGAAGAGTACGAGGACTGGAGCCAGTAAAAAAAACATACCTGCGCGCACTGCCTGTCTCGGGTCCCGAGTGCGCATGCGCAAAAATAAATCACTGCACAGTAGGTTCGGGATCGCAGTGCGCATGCGCAAAAATAAATCCCGGCGCATGCGCAGTAGGTTCGTGTCCCCAATGCGCATGCGTGACAATAAATCCCGGCACATGCGCAGTAGGTTTGGGCCCCCAATGCGCATGCGCACAAATAAATCCCAGCGCATGCGCACTAGGGTAGGATCACCATACGTTTGGGCCCCCAAGTGCTAAAATAAATCCCGGCGCATGCGCAGTAGGTTTGTACCCCCAATGCGCATGCGCAAAAATATATCCCGGCGCATGCGCACTATGGTCGGGTTCCAAGTGCGCATGGGCGCAAATAAATCCCGGCGCATGCGCAGTAGGTTCAAGTCCCCAATGCGCATGCGCACAAATAAATCCCGGCGCACGCGCAGTAGGGTCAGCTACCCAATGCGCATGCGCGCAAATAAATCCATGCGCATGCATGTAGGGTCATGTTTCGAGTGTGCATGCGCGAAAATAAATCCCGGTGCATGCGCAGTAGGTTCGGGCCCACAATACGCATGCGCAAAAATGAATCCCAGCGCATGCGCAGTAGGTTTGTGCCCTGGTGCACATGCGCGAAAATCAATATCTGCGCATGCGCACTATGGCCGGGTCACAATGCGCATGCGGGGGAAAAATCCCTGCACATGCGCAGCAGTGGGCGGCTCCCCAATGCGCATGCGCAAAATAAATCCCTGCGCATGCGCGGTAGGGTCATGTTCCGAGTGCGCTCGCGCGAAAATAAATCCCGGCGCGTGCGCAGTAGGTTCGGGCCCCCAATGCGCATGCGCAAAAATTAATTAATGCGCATGCACAGTAGAGTTGGGTTCTCTATGCACATAAATAAACCGTGGCGCATGCACAGTAGGGTCTGATCCCCAGTGCGCAAATATAAATCCCCACGCTTGCGCAGTATTTTCCCGTCTGTTCGGGTCCCGAGTGCGCATGAAGAAAGTTTGCACATGCATCGTAGCTTCATGTCAGACTGCGCAAGCAGTAATAATTTAGGTCGATGCTTTTTTTGCCCTAATATGGACTGTATGTGCTGTATTAAAGAAAACAAGATTAAGCTTTAAGAGTCCCACGTGTAGAACTACAGTATATTATAATACAGTGATGCAGTTACAGCAATGCAGCATTGTCTCTTCCATTTTTAATGCAAAATGTTGATAAGCTGCACAACATCAAATAGCACAGAAGATATTACACAATGTAATATGGGGGGATTCATGAAAAACATTACCAGTCCCTTTTTACTCTTCATCCCTTTGGTAAGAATATTTCCATATGAATCCATCCTCTTCATCACTGTCTCATTATTGTAATTGAGGTAGTTTCACTATCCGATAATTTGCTTTTTACCGTCCTTGAATAAATGAGGATTACTGGTGTCCGCTGCAATCTCCAATCTCTCCTCTCTGTGTAGATGTGTCTCCCTTTTCTTTGTTATGTTGATATATGCCCATATGCCCCTTCCAAGGCTTGATACTGGGTAGAGCAAATGGAACGGTCTTGGGCATTTTGACTCCGCCAGCGTTTTGCCACAGGGACACTCCACCATTTCACCCACTACGAAGGCAAGTCCCTAACCTTATCGCTAATCTGACTCCTTACCCTAAAAACCTTTAACCCCTAAAAAAAACCTTTAACACTAAAGTCCCTAAAGTTAACCCCAAATACTAACACTAACCCTCTAAGCACTTTCCTTCGCAGTGAAACGCTCACCCATTATGGAAACACCGAAAGGCGCCTTGTCATAAAATACACATATGGTGTTTTGGTGATGTAGCCAGGTCCTCCGATGCTGGAGCGGGGGTGGAAGATACTGACGGGCAAACGGGTCACAGGAGCTCCGCGGCGTTCCTGACGGCGGGGGCCTTCATTTTGAATGCGCTCATGCGCTATGGCAGCCGGCGCATGCGCAGAGAGCCCCGAGGTCATGGTGGCCATTTTGAATGTCAATGCGCATGCGCAGAAAGGCAATAGTTGCGGCGGGCCATTAGAGGCAGGCTTTGCAAAGGGACTACATGTCCCAGAGTGCTCGGGGGCAGAATCAAGTGGCGCAACACAGCCAATAGGGCTGCATCATTCACGGCAAGCGGGAAAGTTTGGTCGCACCTATAGTTCCCGGGACGGGTGACGTCACCCGTCGCCGCTAGCGAACGTTATATTTCGCTTTGCGCCGGCTCCCGGGCATTTGATTTGTTCAGGGGCTGTCACATGAGGCGACAGCCCTTGAAAAATCAAATATTCCCGGCTTCCAAAGTTCGCGACGCGACGTTGCTCTGTCGCATTACCACCGTCGCGCTTACTATAAGGCTTACTATAAGCGCACGTGGCGGCAATGTATTTGCTTTTGGGCGGCGGCGCTGTCACCCGTCGCGGGCACTGTAATCGCGGCCTTAGGTTTGGCGCGAATTAGCCACCACGTCAGTTGGAGCAGGGATGCAGGAAACGAAGGTAGTGTCCAGGGAGCTGTGCTCCGCTGGACTAGGCCAGATCTCCCCTGGGTCCCAGCTAGGCCCCGATTCTCCACAGGTTGTGGCAGCTGCAGGGAAGGCTCATAGATAGGGATGCTTCCCCCAGTAGCTGTTTAGAGAGTGTCAGCACGCCGGTGACGGACGCCACGCGGTGTGCTTGGCCCGCGGTCTGGGACCAGACCCCGGCCTATGTATCCGAGACTCTTACTGTGAGACCCTCCAGTGGGAGTTCACCCCACGCGGTGGATTGAATGCATACGGAACAGAAGGATCCTTAGAGGCCTCACGTCATTGGGCCTAACTGACCCATTGCCAGACGATGACACCTGGGTACAGGAGTGCCCAGGGAGGTATCAAACTTCCACCAACGGCCCACAAGGGTAGTGCTACTCCCTAAACTTGTGGGTGGGGGCTGACATTTGGGGAAGGACACTTGGGATACAGGTGCCACCGCACCCTACGTACTTTGGGGATACTACCCAGATGTCATATTGTGTGTATGGTGTTGTTTAGTGGTGTTTATGTGTTCAGTAGATACAGCAGGGCCCCGCTTCTCGGCGCTCCGCTTTTCGGCGATACGCCGATACGGCGGTGCCGAGAATGGGGCCGCCATGTTGCCGCATATCGCCGCCATGTCCGCGCATGCGCAGAACGGGCCGGCCAGGGGTCGCGCATGCGCGGAATGGAGGGGTTTCCTTCTGTTGCACATGTGCAGAACGGCGATTTGCCGGTCTGCGCATGCGCACCTAACAAAAATCTCCAATTCCACTTTACGGCAATTTTCGCATTACGGCGGGTCCCCAGAACGGAACCCGCCGTATTAGTGGGATCTTGCTGTACTCCTTTATCGTGCCAAGCGTGTGTATTTACTGCTGTATTGTCTTGGGAGGGGCTATCCTACTGTGTTAGAATCCTTCCCAGGTGGAGGCTCTGTGTGCTAGCAAACAAGATCACCCCAAGGCTCCCTTCAGCGGAGGATCAGGCCTCCTGTTAGCCACTCAGGTAACGGCAGCGCAGGTAGTTCCCCAAGACACGGGGGAAAGGAGGCTACATTAATATATCACAAATTTACAAGTGGTATAGAATTAACAGGAAGGAACAGTGAAGTCATAAGACAATTGGATTTAACAGCTTAATTGGATTAATATACAAGCAGCTCGCTCACTGCCCTACCATTCTTCAGATTACTTAAAGTTAGTTAAAGCTGCCGTTCAATCAATATCCTACGTGTGTGTTTGCACTAATTGTATCTAGTAACTGCCTAGTCACATGATATTGCTGGACTACATTGCCCACAATGCTGTGCAAAAACGGAATTAAATAACGCTGCGTCAGCGATCGATTACAGGAGAACAGATTGATCTGCAGCTTGGCTAAATCACTTGTCAGTGTGCAGATTATATTGCTACACATATTGAATGTGGGGGGATTGATTTTTCTTTTTTTTAAAACAGCAGCTTGAATCTACCCGTACTTCGTTACAATGTAGACTCCTCATATTACTCGACCTCTCTGCAGCATTTGATACTGTGGACCACCCTCTTATCCTTCACATTCTCTTGGTATTCGTAACAAAGCTCTATCCTGGATCTCCTCTTACCTCTCCCATCGTACTTTCAGTGTCTCGTTTGCCCCACCCATTCTGACTCTTTCGTTCTGCTCAAAGATGTCTTCTCTCTACCCTTTTTGTATCGAAAGCCCTTTCCCACCTCAAACCGTTCTCACTGACTGCCCCGCACCTCTGGAATGCCCTTCCCCTCAATAGGCGACTAGCACCCTCTCTATCCACCTTTAAGACCCAACTTAAAACACACCTAATTAAGGAAGCATATGAGTAGCACCGTGGCTGGTACTTTACACCTCATACATAAACCTTGGCCACCTGCAGATGCACTGACCAGAACCCCCTCCTACTGTCTCTGTACGTTCTTCCTTCCTAACTATTAGATTGTAAGTTCTGATAATATCAGATTTGACATCTGTTTTAACATGAAACAGTCTCTCTGACTTCTGCGCCACACGTACTCAATTAAACAGAAGCCAGAAGGTCGCCTGAAAGTCGCAAGCACGAACACGACAGCACGAGGCACGGGGAGTATTGGGCTCAATGTCAACTTCGTGTGGGAGTCCTAACTAAAAACACGTCTCCCAGGAAGAGGAGACGGGAACCTGCCGTCCAAGTTAAACAGGCGAGATCCGATCTTGCATCACTCCGGGAACTGGCGAAGAGTTTGCTTTACAGGGAGACGTTCTCGTGCTCTCCACACAGATTTTCAGGTAGGTCCGGGGCGCTCAACTTCAGTCCTCAAGCTTTCCCACCCCCACCCCCAAAATGGTCAGGTTTTCAGGATATCCCTGCTTCAGCACAGGTGGCTCAATCAGTCCCTGCTTCAGTACAAGTGGCTCAATGTATCCTTGCTTCAGCACGGGTGGCTCAATCAGATTCTGCTTCAGCACAAGTGGCTCAATCAGTCCCTGCTTCAGTACAGGTGGCTCAATGTATCCCTGCTTCAGCACAGGTGGCTCAATCAGATTCTGCTTCAGCACAAGTGGCTCAATCAGTCCCTGCTTCAGCACAGGTGGCTCAATCAGTCCCTGATTCGCACAGGTGGCTCAATCAGTCCCTGCTTCAGCACAGGTGGCTCAATCAGTCCCTGGTTCAGTACAGGTGGCTCAATCAGATCAGATCTTCGACTGAGACTCTCATTGAGCCACCTGTGCAGAAGCTGGGATAACCTGAAAACCTGACCTGTTAGGGGGGGGGGCGAGCCTTGAAGACTGGATTTGAGCCCCTTGGGGTAGATCATTGGAAAGAACGATGAGCAAACTGACAGATTAAAAACGTAAAACAGAAACAGCACAGGTTCTTTCTACTGATATTTAGCAGAATTTCCCTTCCCTCGGCCACAGGTGTTATATATGGGATTCTGAACCTATAGAAAAGAAGGCCTAAACACAATCTATTGTGCACAAAAGAAAAGGAATGCAGTTTTCAAGCACTCTGTCACAACAAAATGTTTAATTGTAATGTTAAAATACTTTATTAATAACAATGAATAAAAAAAAGGGGGTTAAAATAAGATTAAATAGTGTGTTTCAACAGCACGTGACTGTATCATTGGTAACCCGCCTATGGCTAGGTGGGTAGATAGTGAGTAAGGAGATCCCTAATAGATACTCGGGATCTGTCGCTATAATTTAGCTACCTAAAGATGTAGGGAAGGAGCCATAAAGAGCCCACTAGAAAAGTTTGTCGCAATGTGGATGTATCAGGGCGTATAATATAACGCACTAAATTGACAAACTTACAAAAGTGTGTACATTAGCACACTTTGGCCTGGTATGCGGTAGGTAAGACCTGTATAATATCTACCCGTAAAGGTGGTGTAATAGTTGCTAGAGAGCCTCAGTAACACTGTCAAGGCAAGGTATCAATTCCTAAAGGGAGACCCCAGGCTGATTCACTGGCCAGGTCTGAGGTGGTAACCTGTATAGCCCACACTTCAGGAAATGAGTGCAGACTGATAAGGCAGATACTAAGGACAGGTGTGAGGTTAATGGCATGAGTAAGGCATAGGATATAGCCACTAGATTACCTATACTGCAGATGGTGTGTTGTAAAGAAACACCATGCGCAGAATGTGTATAAATATATAGGTGTGTTTCACAAAGGTGGCAATTACCAGTATAGGCACCCCCTCACTTCTATCAGTGAATGTATCCGTGGTATCTTTTGTAATAGGTAAACTCACGGCTCAGATCACTGTGATACTGCTGAGGAGGTAAGGGATAGGCGCCTAATGTGCACATACAGAGCTGTGGTTAATTGTAACCTAACGATCACAGCATTACAGGGGTTTGGGTACTCCTACTGTATAGTGCCCGTGGTCTGACTGTACACTCTGCAGTGAATAATCAGTGCTGACAAGTGAGGCTGTTGTAAGGAAACTCAGCTCAGCTCACTGGGATACTGCTGAGGAGGTTATGGAATAACGCCTTGTCTGCACATACACAATGCCAATGCTCACAGCTGTTGATCGAGTGTTGTATGTAGGATGTAAGTATTTTGAGGTTAGGTCATTGGGACCCGTATCCACCCCACCCCCACTCGATAGAAAGCTTGTTAACACCAAATAACAGGTAGAGAGGGAGCCGGTCTAACTGCTAACCGCATTGTCCCCTATATCAGCGCTGATCCTTAATATATCAGCGCTGATATGCTCGAGGACATGCCTGACTTAAAAGTGAGCTGCTCAATAGCCCCTCAGGGCAGGAGGATCTCGCAGTAGGATAATACATGCACGATCCAAAATAACCGGGGGAAGCTGCTTGTATACTAGCGTGGATCAATATCCATACAAGGCTAAATTCAAATGAAAAGCTTCCCGCATGTGCAGGAGGTAGGTGGCCTTGATATCCTGTATGACGTGTGGGGAAAAAATGGGGATTATGAGCACAGCAAAAATGAAGGTCTGGCTAGAGGCAGTTGTGCA
The DNA here is from genome assembly GCF_040206685.1 of Ascaphus truei. Taxonomy (NCBI): domain Eukaryota; kingdom Metazoa; phylum Chordata; class Amphibia; order Anura; family Ascaphidae; genus Ascaphus; species Ascaphus truei. The sequence goes on from NC_134497.1 coordinate 17,802,316, forward strand.
AAAGAGAAAAAAGCTTTATTACGGCATAATAGCCATTAAAATTACACGTAGACCGTCCTCTGACGCGTTTCGTCCCGATGGGACTTTATCAAAGAGTGTTTCATGTATCCACCAGACCCCGCCATTTATAGCCCTAATTAATAAGGAACAGGTGAAAAGTACCACCCTAAAGACTACCCTAAAGTCTACTTTTTTTCACTAATCAACATGCACAAGTCTAACCCACGCCGACTGTTCTCTGTCTTTGATACTCTACTCAAACCACCCTCAGCGGCCTCTCCTTCCTCCATCTCCGCTCAGGACTTTGCTGACTATTTTAAGGAAAAGGTGGAATCCATACGTCAGAACATCCCATCTGTTTCTTCCTCCCATCCTACACCTCTTCCTAACTCTCCTCCTGCCTTCCTTGACTCTTTTTCCACTGTCTCAGAGGAGGATGTGTCGCTGTTGATCGCCTCTTCTCCCTCTACCACTTGCCCTCTTGATCCCATTCCCTCCCATCTCCTAAAACCTCTTGCTCCTAGTATAATCCCTACGCTCACACACATTTTTAACTCCTCCCTCTGCTCTGGAACCTTTCCATCCTCCTTCAAACATGCAACAGTCATACCATTACTCAAAAACAGCAAGCTTGACCCTACCTGTCTTTCTAACTATCGACCTGTCTCCCTCCTGCCTTTTGCCTCTAAACTCCTTGAACGTCTTGTATTCTCTCGCATGCTCCATTTTCTCAATACCCATTCTCTCCTAGACCCTCTACAATCTGGCGTCCGCACTGCTCACTCCACGGAAACAGCCCTCACTAAAATAACTGATGACCTCCATGCTGCCAAAGGCAGAGGTCATTACACTCTGCTCATATTACTCGACCTCCCTGCAGCATTTGATACTGTGGACCATCCTCTTCTCCTTCACATTCTCCATACTCTTGGCATTCGGAACAAAGCTCTATCCTGGATCTCATCCTACCTCTCCCATCATACTTTCAGTGTCTCTTCTGCTAACACCTCCTCCTCCTCTATTGATCTCTCTGTGGGGGTACCCCAGGGCTCTGTCCTGGGACCTCTTCTCTTTTCTCTGTATACACTCTCTCTAGGTGACCTAATAACATCTTTTGGGTTTAATTATCACCTCTATGCTGATGACACACCAATATATTTCTCAACACCCGACCTTACACCTGCTGTACAAACCAAAGTTTCTGAATGTCTCTCTGCTATATCATCCTGGATGGCCCTCCACCGCCTTAAACTCAACATGGCTAAAACAGAGCTCCTCATACTTCCTCCCAAACCTGGCCCTACTACCTCCTTCCACATTACTGTTGGAACTACGTTCATTCACCCAGTAGCCCAAGCACGCTGCCTTGGGGTCACACTCGACTCCTCTCTCACATTCGCCCCTCACATTCAAAACATTTCTAAAACCTGTCGCTTTTTCCTCCGCAATATAACTAAGATACGCCCTTTCCTCTGTTGCTCGACTGCTAAAACTCTGACTCAGGCCCTCATTCTCTCCCGTCTTGATTACTGTAACCTCCTGCTGTCCGGCCTTCCTGCCTCTCACCTGTCTCCCCTACAATCTATCCTAAACGCTGCTGCCAGAATCACTCTACTCTTTCCGAGATCTGTCTCAGCATCTCCCCTCATGAAATCCCTCTCCTGGCGTCCGATCAAATCCCGCATCTCACACTCCATTCTTCTCCTCACATTTAAAGCTCTGCACTCTTCTGCCCCTCCTTACATCTCAGCCCTAATTTCTCGTTATGCATCATCCAGACTCTTGCGTTCTTCTCAAGGATGTCTTCTTTCTACTCCCTTTGTATCTAAAGCCCTCTCCCACCTTAAACCTTTTTCACTGACTGCCCCACACCTCTGGAATACCCTTCCCCTCAGTACCCGACTAGCACCCTCTCTATCCACCTTTAAGACCCACCTTAAGACACACTTGCTTAAAGAAGCATATGAATAGCACTGTGGCTATTCTGAACACATGATACATAAAGCTTGGCCCCCTGCAGATGCACTTACCAGAACTCCCTCCTACTTTCTCTGTACGTTCTCCCTACCTACCAATTAGACTGTAAGCTCCTCGGAGCAGGGACTCCCCTTCCTTAATGTCTATAGCACTTATTCCCATGATCTGTTATTTATATTATCTGTTATTTATTTGATTACCACATGTATTACTGCTGTGAAGCGCTATGTACATGAATGGCGCTATATAAATAAAGACATACAATACAATACAATACCCCGGCACCAGCAAGGCTACTCTACCACAAGCATGGCCACCCCACCACCAGCAAGGCCACAAGTGTTTTACCTCACATGGCTGACCGCCCTACACAAGCTTTTCACCTTATAAAACTCACGGTAACGCTCACTAGCCCCCCACCCCAATCACAACCCCTATCCGTGCCGGACTCGTCACTGCCGCCATCTGCCCACTCGCTATTATTCCCTGGCACAATGCTGTTGATTAACTGTATATGACAGAATAAAAGATGCCCGGAACTGGACATCGATACCTCTTGGTCTCTCCTCATTGGGTAACCTGGGAGGGTTGTGTCCGGCTACCCGACTTAGACAAAGAGTGAGAGTTTGCTCGCCGACGTCGAAATTTTCCACTTGGCATTTATATATATATATATTTATATTTACTGTATATACAGTATACACAGGCAAGATCAGCTAAACCAGCATGGAATAGGTGATCAAATATTACATAACATTAAATATTAACCTCCTAGTAGCCCAAGTGTTAAACTAGTTATGGGGTAAGAAGGGGTTAATATATACATGACAATACACTACACTAATGTACTATCCCTCCTTGGCCACCGTAGTGGCTAGTAAAATATTACCATGCAATACTTCACTAACCGGGGAGGGGGCCTAAACACCCCCGGGGAAAACTACCCCCACCCCATTCCTTTGCTGTGCAGGTGGTGTGTGACGCACATGTGCACATACTGAATGTGGTTACGGGCTCCCCAGAGTCACGCCGCTGTTCTCATATTCAGCGCCAGCCTACCGCATTGGTAGATTTAGAAGCTGGAACGATGGCGAGTAGATACGTGTATTTGATATCCTTTTAGATCCACGGGGGGGAAAAGCCATGCACTTGCTGCCCCTTCTTGAAGTGAAAGTGTGTGTAAGAAGAACGCTGAGGATTATTGGTATTGACTTGCTGATGTTTTTTAAGTTCGTTTTAGGTGACGCAGAATATGGAATCCGCCCGCGGCTTCTCACTCCTGTGACTGAAGCACGGCGTGCGTATAATGAGGCACACGTCCACTCGCAGTGTAACTCATCGGCGTCATTCGGGAGCCCGGATACATCAGGTGGTGTGCTGCAGTATTCCCCTGGTAACGTGGCTGACACAGTGTGGCTGGTTGTGTTTTTGCACAATACACTGTAGCCCTTTGCAATAACACAGCTGTAGAGATAGCTCAGGGGCGGCCAACTCCAGTCCTCAAAGGCCGTTAACAGGTCAGCTTTTCAGGATATCCCTGCTTCAGCACAGGGGGTTCAGTCAAAGACTGAGCCATCTGTGCTGACGAAGGGATATCCTTAAAACCTGACCTGTTTGTGGCGGTACTCAGCACATAGGCATGTTGCAGACAGTCCCTGCCCCGCAGAGCTTACACTATGTTTTTGGTGCCTGAGGCACAAGGAGATAAAGTGACTTGCCCAAGGTCGTTGAACCAGCTTGCCCTGCTTCACACACCGTGTCATTGGTTACAGAGTCAGCGTCTTTACTCACTGAGCCTTTACTCACTGAGCCTATACTCACAGAGCCTTTACTCACAGAGCCTATACTCACTGAGTCTTTACTTACTGAGTCTTTACTCACCGAGTCTTTACTCACTGAGCCTTTACTCACTGAGCCTTTACTCACCGAGCCTTTACTCACCGAGCCTTAACCCACCGAGCCTTTACTCACTGAGCCTTTACTCACTGAGCCTATACTCACTGAGCCTATACTCACAGAGCCTATACTCACTGAGTCTTTACTCACCGAGTCTTTATTCACTGAGCCTTTACTCACCGAGTCATTACTCACTGAGTCGTTACACACTGAGCCTTTACTCATCGAGCCTTTACTCACCGAGTCGTTACTTACCGAGTCATTACTCACCGAGCCGTTACTCTCCATGTCTTTACTCGCTGAGTCTTTACTCACTGAGCATTTACTCACTGAGCATTTACTCACCAAGTCTTTACTCACTGAGCATTAACTCACACCGAGTCATTACTCACCGAGTCGTTACTCACTGAGCATTTACTCACTGAGCATTTACTCACCAAGTCTTTACTCACTGAGCATTAACTCACGAGTCGTTACTCACCGAGTCATTACTCACTGAGTCTTTACTCACTGAGTCTTTACTCACTGAGCCTTTACTCACTGAGCCTTTACTCACTGAGCCTTTACTCATGAGCCTTTGCTCACCGAGCCTTTGCTCACTGAGTCCCTTCTCTGACTTTTATAAATGTTCTACTTACTGATTTGGGTAACATAGCGTATATAGAAGGAAGTTGGTCAGTGTTTGGGGCAATAAAACCATTCATTATACTGTAAATGTAAATGCCGCTTATTATTATCCAAATAATGTTTTACTAAGAACCATGCAGCGTGTTCAATTACTGTCGTTTCCTTTAATTGACTTGAACATGGAGCGGTTTCATCACCCGGCAGTAATGTGTTCTATACAAATGTGCTTATAAATCCTTAAATCCACCCAGGGGTTCTCAACTCCAGCCCTCAGGACCACCCCCGACAGGTCAGGTTTTGAGGATATCCCTGCTTCACAACAGGTGGCTCAATCAGTCCCTGCTTCAGCACAGGTGGCTCAATAAGTCCCAGCTTCAGCACAAGTGGCACAATCAGGTTTGTTTCCCCCAGAACGCGATACTATCACACTTTAACAAGAGTGCAATGTATCCAGGTCAATGTGTCAAACATCTCACCTTGGGAGGCCTCTAACCGCAGTGTTTCTTATGAGTTGTACACATGGAGATGCGTTTAGCGACTCACCCTAGCTAACCTCTGTGATATACAGGATTGGGACTATGGGGTGACTGTGTCTTCCAGAGCGGAACCCCCAACACTTCCAGGTCCTCGGAATCCTGAGATACTTTCTGTTTTATTTTTAATTTAAATGGCCATCCACAAGGCAGCCACCGGGAGTAACAGGCAGGGGCCATTTTTAGTGCGGTCCCATAATCATTCAAATGTCTGATAGTGCCGACCCGTGTAACAATACATATGTTGGAATTACACTGAAGTCAAAGCACTCAACAACATTGCAGCCTCAACGACATTTTAATATCTGTTTTCAAGATGTGTTTAGTGGCAGTGGAAGTATACACCCAAAATTAAATTCCATACAAGCAACATATAATGCTATCATACCTATCCATTCTCAGTTAGGTAAGTGCTTATATAAACGGCCCAAACGTCACTGAGAAAATCCCCCCCAGCACCCAGATTCTACGTCTCCTCGCGTAACCTCCGTGATAAATAATGTCATAAATACTTAAAGTACAGTACACAAGGGTGGTTTTTACCTGTGTGCCTGCCAGCCAATTAAAAATTGAAATGTCAACGATATTTGGCTGGAAACTAGTAACAAATCCGTGCAGGCTTCGAGATTGCTCAACTACCACAACAGCGCCGAATTCTACGTGGCGACAAGAATTATGCAACCAGATCAAAGTTAGCTAAGGCGATTTAAGAAAAATCCAGTAGATATTTACTGCAAAAAAGCCTTTCTGATGTATTAGGAATCACTTTGTAGTATCCCTTCTGCAAATCCCCGGGATATCCCAGCGCTGCTATCTTCCCCGGGATATCCCAGCGCTGCTATCTTCCCCGGGATATCCCAGCGCTGCTATCTTCCCCGGGATATCCCAGCGCTGTTATCTTCCCCGGATATTTCAGCGCTGCTATCTTCCCCGGGATATCCCAGCGCTGCTCTCTTCCCCGGGATATCTCAGCGCTGCTATCTTCCCCGGGATATCTCAGAGCTGCTATCTTCCCCGGGATATCCCAGCGCTGCTATCTTCCCCGGGATATCCCAGCGCTGCTCTCTTCCCCGGGATATCCCAGCGCTGCTATCTTCCCCGGGATATCCCAGCGCTGTTATCTTCCCCGCATATTTCAGCGCTGCTATCTTCCCCAGGAAATGCCAGCTCTGCTATCTTCCCCGGGATATCCCAGCGCTGCTCTCTTCCCCGGGATACCTCTTCCCCGGGATATCCCAGCGCTGTTATCTTCCCCGGGATATCCCAGCGCTGCTATCTTCCCCAGGATATCCCAGCGCTCCTCTCTTCCCCGGGAAATCCCAGCGCTGCTATCTTCCCCGGGATATCTCAGCGCTGCTATCTTCCCCGGGATACCTCTTCCCCGGGATATCCCAGCGCTGTTATCTTCCCCGGGATATCCCAGCTCTGCTATCTTCCCCGGGATATCCCAGTGCTGCTCTCTTCCCCGGGATATCCCAGCGCTCCTCTCTTCCCCGGGATATCCCAGCGCTGCTATCTTCCCCGGGATATACCAGCGCTGCTATCTTCCCCGGGATATCTCAGCGCTGCTATCTTCCCCGGGATATCTCAGCGCTGCTATCTTCCCCGGGATATCTCAGCGCTGCTATCTTCCCCGGTATATCTCAGAGCTGCTATCTTCCCCGGGATATCCCAGCGCTGCTACCTTCCCCGGGATATCCCAGCGCTGCTCTCTTCCCCGGGATATACCAGCGCTGATATCTTCCCCGGGATATCTCAGCGCTGCTATCTTCCCCGGGATATCTCAGCGCTGCTATCTTCCCCGGGATATCTCAGAGCTGCTATCTTCCCCGGGATATCCCAGCGCTGCTATCTTCCCCGGGATATCCCAGCGCTGCTCTCTTCCCCGAGATATCCCAGCGCTGCTATCTTCCCCGGGATATCCCAGCGCTGTTATCTTCCCCGCATATTTCAGCGCTGCTATCTTCCCCGGGATATGCCAGCTCTGCTATCTTCCCCGGGATATCCCAGCGCTGCTCTCTTCCCCGGGATATTCCAGAGCTGCTATCTTCCCCGGGATATCCCAGCGCTGCTCTCTTCCCCGGGATATCTCAGCGCTGCTATCTTCCCCGGGATATCCCAGCGCTGCTCTCTTCCCCGGGATATCCCAGTGCTGCTCTCTTCCCCGGGATATCCCAGCGCTGCGATCTTCCCCGGGATATACCAGCGCTGCTATCTTCCCCGGGATATCTCAGCGCTGCTATCTTCCCTGGGATATCCCAGCGCTGCTCTCTTCCCCGGGATATACCAGCGCTGCTATCTTCCCCGGGATATCTCAGCGCTGCTATCTTCCCCGGGATATCTCAGCGCTGCTATCTTCCCCGGGATATCTCAGAGCTGCTATCTTCCCCGGGATATCCCAGCGCTGCTATCTTCCCCGGGATATCCCAGCGCTGCTCTCTTCCCCGGGATATCCCAGCGCTGCTATCTTCCCCGGGATATCTCAGCTCTGCTCTCTTCCCCGGGATATCCCAGCGCTGCTCTCTTCCCCGGGATATTCCAGAGCTGCTATCTTCCCCGGGATATCCCAGCGCTGCTATCTTCCCCGGGATATCTCAGCGCTGCTATCTTCCCCGGGATACCTCTTCCCCAGGATATCCCAGCACTGTTATCTTCCCCGGGATATCCCAGCGCTGCTATCTTCCCCGGGATATCCCAGCGCTGCTATCTTCCCCGGGATATCCCAGTGCTGCTCTCTTCCCCGGGATATCCCAGCGCTCCTCTCTTCCCCGGGATATCCCAGCGCTGCGATCTTCCCCGGGATATACCAGCGCTGCTATCTTCCCCGGGATATCTCAGCGCTGCTATCTTCCCCTGGATATCTCAGCGCTGCTATCTTCCCCGGGATATTCCAGAGCTGCTATCTTCCCCGGGATATCCCAGCGCTGCTCTCTTCCCCGGGATATCTTAGCGCTGCTATCTTCCCCGGGATATCCCAGCGCTGCTCTCTTCCCCGGGATATCTTAGCGCTGCTATCTTCCCCGGGATATCCCAGCGCTGCTATCTTCCCCGGGATATCCCAGCGCTGCTCTCTTCCCCGGGATATTCCAGAGCTGCTATCTTCCCCGGGATATCCCAGCGCTGCTCTCTTCCCCGGGATATCTTAGCGCTGCAATCTTCCCCGGGATATCCCAGCGCTGCTATCTTCCCCGGGATATCCCAGCGCTGCTCTCTTCCCCGGGATATCCCAGCGCTGCTATCTTCCCCGGGATATCCCAGCGCTGCTATCTTCCCCGGGATATCCCAGCGCTGCTGTCTTCCCCGGGATATCCCAGCGCTGCTATCTTCCCCGGGATATCCCAGCGCTGCTATCTTCCCCGGGATATCTCAGCGCTGCTATCTTCCCCGGTATATCTCAGAGCTGCTATCTTCCCCGGGATATCCCAGCGCTGCTACCTTCCCCGGGATATCCCAGCGCTGCTCTCTTCCCCGGGATATACCAGCGCTGATATCTTCCCCGGGATATCTCAGCGCTGCTATCTTCCCCGGGATATCTCAGCGCTGCTATCTTCCCCGGGATATCTCAGAGCTGCTATCTTCCCCGGGATATCCCAGCGCTGCTATCTTCCCCGGGATATCCCAGCGCTGCTCTCTTCCCCGAGATATCCCAGCGCTGCTATCTTCCCCGGGATATCCCAGCGCTGTTATCTTCCCCGCATATTTCAGCGCTGCTATCTTCCCCGGGATATCCCAGCGCTGCTCTCTTCCCCGGGATATTCCAGAGCTGCTATCTTCCCCGGGATATCCCAGCGCTGCTCTCTTCCCCGGGATATCTCAGCGCTGCTATCTTCCCCGGGATACCTCTTCCCCGGGATATCCCAGCGCTGTTATCTTCCCCGGGATATCCCAGCGCTGCTATCTTCCCCAGGATATCCCAGCGCTGCTCTCTTCCCCGGGATTTCCCAGTGCTGCTCTCTTCCCCGGGATATCCCAGCGCTGCGATCTTCCCCGGGATATACCAGCGCTGCTATCTTCCCCGGGATATCTCAGCGCTGCTATCTTCCCCTGGATATCTCAGCGCTGCTATCTTCCCTGGGATATCCCAGCGCTGCTCTCTTCCCCGGGATATACCAGCGCTGCTATCTTCCCCGGGATATCTCAGCGCTGCTATCTTCCCCGGGATATCTCAGCGCTGCTATCTTCCCCGGGATATCTCAGCGCTGCTATCTTCCCCGGGATATCTCAGAGCTGCTATCTTCCCCGGGATATCCCAGCGCTGCTATCTTCCCCGGGATATCCCAGCGCTGCTCTCTTCCCCGGGATATCCCAGCGCTGCTATCTTCCCCGGGATATCTCAGCTCTGCTCTCTTCCCCGGGATATCCCAGCGCTGCTCTCTTCCCCGGGATATTCCAGAGCTGCAATCTTCCCCGGGATATCCCAGCGCTGCTATCTTCCCCGGGATATCTCAGCGCTGCTATCTTCCCCGGGATATCCCAGCACTGTTATCTTCCCCAGGATATCCCAGCGCTGCTATCTTCCCCGGGATATCCCAGCGCTGCTATCTTCCCCGGGATATCCCAGTGCTGCTCTCTTCCCCGGGATATCCCAGCGCTCCTCTCTTCCCCGGGATATCCCAGCGCTGCGATCTTCCCCGGGATATACCAGCGCTGCTATCTTCCCCGGGATATCTCAGCGCTGCTATCTTCCCCTGGATATCTCAGCGCTGCTATCTTCCCCGGGATATCCCAGCGCTGCTCTCTTCCCCGGGATATTCCAGAGCTGCTATCTTCCCCGGGATATCCCAGCGCTGCTCACTTCCCCGGGATATCTTAGCGCTGCTATCTTCCCCGGGATATCCCAGCGCTGCTCTCTTCCCCGGGATATCCCAGCGCTGCTATCTTCCCCGGGATATCCCAGCGCTGCTATCTTCCCCGGGATATCCCAGCGCTGCTGTCTTCCCCGGGATATCCCAGCGCTGCTATCTTCCCCGGGATATCCCAGCACTGCTGTTTTCCCCGGGATATCCCAGCGCTGCTATCTTCCCCGGGATATCCCAGCGCTGCTCTCTTCCCCGGGATATCCCAGCGCTGCTATCTTGCCCGGGATATCCCAGCGCTGCTCTCTTCCCCGGGATATCCCAGCGCTGCTATCTTCCCCGGGATATCCCAGCGCTGCTATCTTCCCCGGGATATCCCAGCGCTGCTTTCTTCCCCGGGATATCCCAGCGCTGCTTTCTTCCCCAGGATATCCCAGCGCTGCTATCTTCCCCGGGATATCCCAGCGCTGCTATCTTCCCCGGGATATCCCAGTGCTGCTCTCTTCCCCGGGATATCCCAGCGCTCCTCTCTTCCCCGGGATATCCCAGCGCTGCGATCTTCCCCGGGATATACCAGCGCTGCTATCTTCCCCGGGATATCTCAGCGCTGCTATCTTCCCCTGGATATCTCAGCGCTGCTATCTTCCCCGGGATATCCCAGCGCTGCTATCTTCCCCGGGATATCCCAGCGCTGCTCTCTTCCCCGGGATATCCCAGCGCTGCTATCTTCCCCGGGATATCCCAGCGCTGCTCTCTTCCCCGGGATATCCCAGCGCTGCTATCTTGCCCGGGATATCCCAGCGCTGCTCTCTTCCCCGGGATATCCCAGCGCTGCTATCTTCCCCGGGATATCCCAGCGCTGCTATCTTCCCCGGGATATCCCAGCGCTGCTTTCTTCCCCGGGATATCCCAGCGCTGCTATCTTCCCCGGGATATCCCAGCGCTGCTATCTTCCCCGGGATATCCCAGCGCTGCTATCTTCCCCGGGATATCCCAGCGCTGCTATCTTCCCCGGGATATCCCAGCGCTGCTCTCTTCCCCGGGATATCCCAGCGCTGCTATCTTCCCCGGGATATCCCAGCGCTGCTATTTCCCCGGGATATCCCAGCGCTGCTGTCTTCCCCGGGATATCCCAGCGCTGCTATCTTCCCCGGGATATCCCAGCACTGCGTTTTTACCCGGGATATCCCAGCGCTGCTCTCTTCCCCGGGATATCCCAGCGCTGCTCTCTTCCCCGGGATATCCCAGCGCTGCTATCTTCCCCGGGATATCCCAGCGCTGCTCTCTTCCCCGGGATATCCCAGCGCTGCTATCTTCCCCGGGATATCCCAGCGCTGCTCTCTTCCCCGGGATATCCCAGCGCTGCTATCTTGCCCGGGATATCCTAGCGCTGCTCTCTTCCCCGGGATATCCCAGCGCTGCTATCTTCCCCGGGATATCCCAGCGCTGCTATCTTGCCCGGGATATCCCAGCGCTGCTCTCTTCCCCGGGATATCCCAGCGCTGCTATCTTCCCCGGGATATCCCAGCGCTGCTATCTTCCCCGGGATATCCCAGCGCTGCTTTCTTCCCCGGGATATCCCAGCGCTGCTATCTTCCCCGGGATATCCCAGCGCTGCTATCTTCCCCGGGATATCCCAGCGCTGCTATCTTCCCCGGGATATCCCAGCGCTGCTATCTTCCCCGGGATATTCCAGCGCGGCTATCTTCCCCGGGATATCCCAGCGCTGCTACCTTCCCCGGGATATCCCAGCGCTGCTACCTTCCCCGGGATATCCCAGCGCTGCTATCTTCCCCGGGATATCCCTGCGCTGCTATCTTCCCCGGGATATCCCAGCGCTGCTCTCTTCCCCGGGATATCCCAGCGCTGCTATCTTCCCCGGGATATCCCAGCGCTGCTATCTTCCCCGGGATATCCCAGCGCTGCTATCTTCCCCGGGATATTCCAGCGCTGCTATCTTCCCCGGGATATCCCAGCGCTGCTACCTTCCCCGGGATATCCCAGCGCTGCTACCTTCCCCGGGATATCCCAGCGCTGCTACCTTCCCCGGGATATCCCAGCGCTGCTACCTTCCCCGGGATATCCCAGCGCTGCTATCTTCCCCGGGATATCCCAGCGCTGCTACCTTCCCCGGGATATCTCAGCGCTGCTATCTTCCCCGGGATATCCTAGCGCTGCTATCTTCCCCGGGATATCCCAGCGCTGCTCTCTTCCCCGGGATATCCCAGCGCTGCTATCTTCCCCGGGATATCCCAGCGCTGCTCTCTTCCCCGAGATATCCCAGCGCTGCTATCTTCCCCGGGATATCCCAGCGCTGCTACCTTCCCCGGGATATCCCAGCGCTGCTACCTTCCCCGGGATATCCCAGCGCTGCTCTCTTCCCCGGGATATCCCAGCGCTGCTACCTTCCCCGGGATATCTCAGCTCTGCTCTCTTCCCCGGGATATCCCAGCGCTGCTCTCTTCCCCGGGATATTCCAGAGCTGCTATCTTCCCCGGGATATCCCAGCGCTGCTATCTTCCCCGGGATATCTCAGCGCTGCTATCTTCCCCGGGATACCTCTTCCCCGGGATATCCCAGCACTGTTATCTTCCCCGGGATATCCCAGCGCTGCTATCTTCCCCGGGATATCCCAGCGCTGCTATCTTCCCCGGGATATCCCAGTGCTGCTCTCTTCCCCGGGATATCCCAGCGCTCCTCTCTTCCCCGGGATATCCCAGCGCTGCGATCTTCCCCGGGATATACCAGCGCTGCTATCTTCCCCTGGATATCTCAGCGCTGCTATCTTCCCCTGGATATCTCAGCGCTGCTATCTTCCCCGGGATATCCCAGCGCTGCTCTCTTCCCCGGGATATTCCAGAGCTGCTATCTTCCCCGGGATATCCCAGCGCTGCTCTCTTCCCCGGGATATTTTAGCGCTGCTATCTTCCCCGGGATATCCCAGCGCTGCTCTCTTCCCCGGGATATCCCAGCGCTGCTATCTTCCCCGGGATATCCCAGTGCTGCTATCTTCCCCGGGATATCTCAGCGCTGCTGTCTTCCCCGGGATATCCCAGCGCTGCTATCTTCCCCGGGATATCCCAGCGCTGCTATCTTCCCCGGGATATCTCAGCGCTGCTATCTTCCCCGGTATATCTCAGAGCTGCTATCTTCCCCGGGATATCCCAGCGCTGCTACCTTCCCCGGGATATCCCAGCGCTGCTCTCTTCCCCGGGATATACCAGCGCTGATATCTTCCCCGGGATATCTCAACGCTGCTATCTTCCCCGGGATATCTCAGCGCTGCTATCTTCCCCGGGATATCTCAGAGCTGCTATCTTCCCCGGGATATCCCAGCGCTGCTATCTTCCCCGGGATATCCCAGCGCTGCTCTCTTCCCCGAGATATCCCAGCGCTGCTATCTTCCCCGGGATATCCCAGCGCTGCTATCTTCCCCGGGATATCCCAGCGCTGCTATCTTCCCCGGGATATGCCAGCTCTGCTATCTTCCCCGGGATATCCCAGCGCTGCTCTCTTCCCCGGGATATTCCAGAGCTGCTATCTTCCCCGGGATATCCCAGCGCTGCTCTCTTCCCCGGGATATCTCAGCGCTGCTATCTTCCCCGGGATACCTCTTCCCCGGGATATCCCAGCGCTGTTATCTTCCCCGGGATATCCCAGCGCTGCTCTCTTCCCCGGGATATTCCAGAGCTGCTATCTTCCCCAGGATATCCCAGCGCTGCTCTCTTCCCCGGGATATCCCAGTGCTGCTCTCTTCCCCGGGATATCCCAGCGCTGCGATCTTCCCCGGGATATACCAGCGCTGCTATCTACCCCGGGATATCTCAGCGCTGCTATCTTCCCCTGGATATCTCAGCGCTGCTATCTTCCCTGGGATATCCCAGCGCTGCTCTCTTCCCCGGGATATACCAGCGCTGCTATCTTCCCCGGGATATCTCAGCGCTGCTATCTTCCCCGGGATATCTCAGCGCTGCTATCTTCCCCGGGATATCTCAGAGCTGCTATCTTCCCCGGGATATCCCAGCGCTGCTATCTTCCCCGGGATATCCCAGCGCTGCTCTCTTCCCCGGGATATCCCAGCGCTGCTATCTTCCCCGGGATATCTCAGCTCTGCTCTCTTCCCCGGGATATCCCAGCGCTGCTCTCTTCCCGGGGATATTCCAGAGCTGCTATCTTCCCCGGGATATCCCAGCGCTGCTATCTTCCCCGGGATATCTCAGCGCTGCTATCTTCCCCGGGATACCTCTTCCCCGGGTTATCCCAGCACTGTTATCTTCCCCGGGATATCCCAGCGCTGCTATCTTCCCCGGGATATCCCAGCGCTGCTATCTTCCCCGGGATATCCCAGTGCTGCTCTCTTCCCCGGGATATCCCAGCACTCCTCTCTTCCCCGGGATATCCCAGCGCTGCGATCTTCCCCGGGATATACCAGCGCTGCTATCTTCCCCGGGATATCTCAGCGCTGCTATCTTCCCCTGGATATCTCAGCGCTGCTATCTTCCCCGGGATATCCCAGCGCTGCTCTCTTCCCCGGGATATTCCAGAGCTGCTATCTTCCCCGGGATATCTCAGCGCTGCTCTCTTCCCCGGGATATCTAAGCGCTGCTATCTTCCCCGGGATATCCCAGCGCTGCTATCTTCCCCGGGATATCCCAGCGCTGCTCTCTTCCCCGGGATATCCCAGCGCTGCTATCTTCCCCGGGATATCCCAGCGCTGCTCTCTTCCCCGGGATATCCCAGCGCTGCTATCTTGCCCGGGATATCCCAGCGCTGCTCTCTTCCCCGGGATATCCCAGCGCTGCTATCTTCCCCGGGATATCCCAGCGCTGCTATCTTCCCCGGGATATCCCAGCGCTGCTTTCTTCCCCGGGATATCCCAGCGCTGCTATCTTCCCCGGGATATCCCAGCGCTGCTATCTTCCCCGGGATATCCCAGCGCTGCTATCTTCCCCGGGATATCCCAGCGCTGCTATCTTCCCCGGGATATCCCAGCGCTGCTCTCTTCCCCGGGATATCCCAGCGCTGCTATCTTCCCCGGGATATCCCAGCGCTGCTAACTTCCCCGGGATATCCCAGCGCTGCTCTCTTCCCCGGGATATCCCAGCGCTGCTATCTTGCCCGGGATATCCCAGCGCTGCTCTCTTCCCCGGGATATCCCAGCGCTGCTATCTTCCCCGGGATATCCCAGCGCTGCTATCTTCCCCGGGATATCCCAGCGCTGCTTTCTTCCCCGGGATATCCCAGCGCTGCTATCTTCCCCGGGATATCCCACCGCTGCTATCTTCCCCGGGATATCCCAGCGCTGCTATCTTCCCCGGGATATCCCAGCGCTGCTATCTTCCCCGGGATATCCCAGCGCTGCTCTCTTCCCCGGGATATCCCAGCGCTGCTATCTTCCCCGGGATATCCCAGCGCTGCTATCTTCCCCGGGATATCTCAGCGCTGCTATCTTCCCCGGGATACCTCTTCCCCGGGTTATCCCAGCACTGTTATCTTCCCCGGGATATCCCAGCGCTGCTATCTTCCCCGGGATATCCCAGCGCTGCTATCTTCCCCGGGATATCCCAGTGCTGCTCTCTTCCCCGGGATATCCCAGCACTCCTCTCTTCCCCGGGATATCCCAGCGCTGCGATCTTCCCCGGGATATACCAGCGCTGCTATCTTCCCCGGGATATCTCAGCGCTGCTATCTTCCCCTGGATATCTCAGCGCTGCTATCTTCCCCGGGATATCCCAGCGCTGCTCTCTTCCCCGGGATATTCCAGAGCTGCTATCTTCCCCGGGATATCTCAGCGCTGCTCTCTTCCCCGGGATATCTAAGCGCTGCTATCTTCCCCGGGATATCCCAGCGCTGCTATCTTCCCCGGGATATCCCAGCGCTGCTCTCTTCCCCGGGATATCCCAGCGCTGCTATCTTCCCCGGGATATCCCAGCGCTGCTCTCTTCCCCGGGATATCCCAGCGCTGCTATCTTGCCCGGGATATCCCAGCGCTGCTCTCTTCCCCGGGATATCCCAGCGCTGCTATCTTCCCCGGGATATCCCAGCGCTGCTATCTTCCCCGGGATATCCCAGCGCTGCTTTCTTCCCCGGGATATCCCAGCGCTGCTATCTTCCCCGGGATATCCCAGCGCTGCTATCTTCCCCGGGATATCCCAGCGCTGCTATCTTCCCCGGGATATCCCAGCGCTGCTATCTTCCCCGGGATATCCCAGCGCTGCTCTCTTCCCCGGGATATCCCAGCGCTGCTATCTTCCCCGGGATATCCCAGCGCTGCTATCTTCCCCGGGATATCCCAGCGCTGCTCTCTTCCCCGGGATATCCCAGCGCTGCTATCTTGCCCGGGATATCCCAGCGCTGCTCTCTTCCCCGGGATATCCCAGCGCTGCTATCTTCCCCGGGATATCCCAGCGCTGCTATCTTCCCCGGGATATCCCAGCGCTGCTTTCTTCCCCGGGATATCCCAGCGCTGCTATCTTCCCCGGGATATCCCAGCGCTGCTATCTTCCCCGGGATATCCCAGCGCTGCTATCTTCCCCGGGATATCCCAGCGCTGCTATCTTCCCCGGGATATCCCAGCGCTGCTCTCTTCCCCGGGATATCCCAGCGCTGCTATCTTCCCCGGGATATCCCAGCGCTGCTATCTTCCCCGGGATATCCCAGCGCTGCTGTCTTCCCCGGGATATCCCAGCGCTGCTATCTTCCCCGGGATATCCCAGCGCTGCTGTTTTCCCCGGGATATCCCAGCGCTGCTCTCTTCCCCGGGATATCCCAGCGCTGCTCTCTTCCCCGGGATATCCCAGCGCTGCTATCTTCCCCGGGATATCCCAGCGCTGCTCTCTTCCCCGGGATATCCCAGCGCTGCTATCTTCCCCGGGATATCCCAGCGCTGCTCTCTTCCCCGGGATATCCCAGCGCTGCTCTCTTCCCCGGGATATCCCAGCGCTGCTATCTTCCCCGGGATATCCCAGCGCTGCTATCTTCCCCGGGATATCCCAGCGCTGCTTTCTTCCCCGGGATATCCCAGCGCTGCTATCTTCCCCGGGATATCCCAGCGCTGCTATCTTCCCCGGGATATCCCAGCGCTGCTATCTTCCCTGGGATATCCCAGCGCTGCTATCTTCCCCGGGATATTCCAGCGCTGCTATCTTCCCCGGGATATCCCAGCGCTGCTACCTTCCCCGGGATATCCCAGCGCTGCTACCTTCCCCGGGATATCCCAGCGCTGCTATCTTCCCCGGGATATCCCTGCGCTGCTATCTTCCCCGGGATATCCCAGCGCTGCTCTCTTCCCCGGGATATCCCAGCGCTGCTCTCTTCCCCGGGATATCCCAGCGCTGCTATCTTGCCCGGGATATCCCAGCGCTGCTCTCTTCCCCGGGATATCCCAGCGCTGCTATCTTCCCCGGGATATCCCAGCGCTGCTATCTTCCCCGGGATATCCCAGCGCTGCTTTCTTCCCCGGGATATTCCAGCGCTGCTATCTTCCCCGGGATATCCCAGCGCTGCTATCTTCCCCGGGATATCCCAGCGCTGCTATCTTCCCCGGGATATCCCAGCGCTGCTATCTTCCCCGGGATATTCCAGCGCTGCTCTCTTCCCCGGGATATCCCAGCGCTGCTATCTTGCCCGGGATATCCCAGCGCTGCTCTCTTCCCCGGGATATCCCAGCGCTGCTATCTTCCCCGGGATATCCCAGCGCTGCTATCTTCCCCGGGATATCCCAGCGCTGCTATCTTCCCCGGGATATCCCAGCGCTGCTATCTTCCCCGGGATATCCCAGCGCTGCTATCTTCCCCGGGATATCCCAGCGCTGCTATCTTCCCCGGGATATCCCAGCGCTGCTATCTTCCCCGGGATATCCCAGCGCTGCTATCTTCCCCGGGATATCCCAGCGCTGCTACCTTCCCCGGGATATCCCAGCGCTGCTACCTTCCCCGGGATATCCCAGCGCTGCTACCTTCCCCGGGATATCCCAGCGCTGCTATCTTCCCCGGGATATCCCAGCGCTGCTCTCTTCCCCGGGATATCCCAGCGCTGCTATCTTCCCCGGGATATCCCAGCGCTGCTCTCTTCCCCGGGATATCCCAGCGCTGCTATCTTCCCCGGGATATCCCAGCGCTGCTACCTTCCCCGGGATATCCCAGCGCTGCTACCTTCCCCGGGATATCCCAGCTCTGCTATCTTCCCTGGGATATCCCAGCGCTGCTATCTTCCCGAAAGCCTCCCACCCGCTAAAAAATCTCCTGCGTGAGCAGGAGAGCATGAGCGTCAGCGCTGCCCAGCACCGCTCCGTGCACCATGTCCCAGGCCTTAGTATTAGATATCCAAATTGTGAAGGGAGCGATATTCAGGAACACCCCAAAAAAGAAACACAAATATAGTGTAATAAAATCACACAATGATTGGCTTATTAAAATCTTGGCTCGTATGAATCTTCTACTTACAAGAAGTAAGTGAAGAGTCAGCATTTAGCAGGATAGTGGAGAATCAGCATTGATCAGGAAAGCAGGATTGGATATGTTCTTATTCGGAGTTGTGGTCATGTTAAAAATATCAAAGGAAGACCATAGTGTGGACCAATTGGCACAGGTTTATCAAGTAATAAACGTAAGAAATGTACTCACAATATGTACATCAAATGTAGGCGCATAAAGGGATCTTTTGAGGTAGGGTGAGAGTCTGCTCTTTCAGTGTGAAACCTCCTCGATCTGTCCATGGTAACCGGCGTCTGACGTCACATCCTTCTGAGACGGACTGCTTCCGGTGCAGCGGAGGACAGGAGCGGATGGTAAGCGGATGGTAAGTCAGGAAGCTGACTGTGAGATCAGCGAAACGCGTAGAGCTACGCCTGTACACCGTATGCGACCGTTCCTGTTCCAAGATTGTGGTGAAGAGTTTTTTCGTGCCGCCTTACCATCCGCTTACCATCCGCTCCTGTCCTCCGCTGCACCGGAAGCAGTCCGTCTCAGAAGGATGTGACGTCAGACGCCGGTTACCACGGACAGATCGAGGAGGTTTCACACTGAAAGAGCAGACTCTCACCCTACCTCAAAAGATCCCTTTATGCGCCTACATTTGATGTACATATTGTGAGTACATTTCTTACGTTTATTACTTGATAAACCTGTGCCAATTGGTCCACACTATGGTCTTCCTTTGATATTTTTTACATGACCACAACTCCGAATAAGAACATATCCAATCCTGCTTTCCTGATCAATGCTGATTCTCCACTATCCTGCTAAATGCTGACTCTTCACTTACTTCTTGTAAGTAGAAGATTCATACGAGCCAAGATTTTAATAAGCCAATCATTGTGTGATTTTATTACACTATATTTGTGTTTCTTTTTTGGGGTTTTCCTGAATATCGCTCCCTTCACAATTTGGATATCTACTACTGCTTATTAGGGAATTCGTACAAATTTCCCTGTGAAGGTTGAGAATTTCTCTGAACACCTTACATATTATTCCTGGTATTCACTATAATGTGTCAAAGCGCCTTCTAAATCACTTGGGTTAACCAGGCCTTAGTATGTCAGCGCTGCCCAGTGCCGCTCCCTGCACGACGTCCCAGGCCTTAGTATCTCAGCGCTGCCCAGCGCCGCTCCCTGCACCATGTCCCAGGCCTTAGTATGTCAGCGTTGCCCAGCGCCGCTCCCTGCACGACGTCCCAGGCCTTAGTATGTCAGCGCTGCCCAGCGCCGCTCACCTGCACCATGTCCCAGGCCTTAGTATGTCAGCGCTGCCCAGCGCCGCTCCCTGCACCATGTCCCAGGCCCTAGTATGTCAGCGCTGCCCAGCGCCGCTCCCTGCACCATGTCCCAGGCCCTAGTATGTCAGCGCTGCCCAGCGCCGCTCCCTGCACCATGTCCCAGGCCTTAGTATGTCAGCGCTGCCCAGCGCCGCTCCCTGCACCACGTCCCAGGCCTTAGTATGTCAGCGCTGCCCAGTGCCGCTCCCTGCACCATGTCCCAGGCCTTAGTATGTCAGCGCTGCCCAGCGCCGCTCCCTGCACAGTGTCCCAGGCCTTAGTATTAGATATCCAAATTGTGAAGGACTACAATACGTGGGAAAAACTAAAAGAGCCATCAGAACACGTATTGTAGAACACCTCAGCAATATTAGGAGAAGCATACTAACGCATAGTGTGTCCAAACATTTGCTAAGTACCACAATTCCAATACTAAAGGACTAAAATTCACTGCCATTGAGCATGTGCGACAACACTGGAGGGGTCGCAGCAGAGATGTAGATCTGAGCAGACGTGAGATGTATTGGATACACAAATTAAAAACATTAATGCCAAATGGGCTTAATGCAGAATTTGAGATTATCCCATTTCTTATCTAATGCACGGTCTGCTCGGGCCCCTTATCTCTGTATATCCTTTCTGCGACCTCTCCCACTGACATTAGCTATATGTCAGGTGCCTTTTATTATCAATATTGGGTCACTTACTAAATGAACAAAGGTTTTTTTATATATATTTTTTTATATATATTTTATGTATATTTATATTTTTAATACTTTTGATACATATAAGTGTATATTTTAATCAATCTTAATATGTTACTAATATGTTACTAATTCACTCTTATATTCTTCTCCCCTCTCTCTCCCTCGTTTTTGCTCTGCGAGTACATAAGAACCAATTAGTTATGGCTCCCTATAAATACCTAGAATATTATCATGATTAGATCCTGAATTTTATTTACTTAGATATTTTATTTACTTAGCTGTTGTTTTAAATGCCTATTTGTATTAACACTGCGCCGTTTTTTGAACACTGAGTTATGTACCTATTTATTGGAGAACCAGTGTATCTTTTAAATTTTCAATTATATAATTGTTATATTAAATTGGTTAATTGCTTATTTGTTCAATTGTTTAGTATATATAAACCCACAACTCATTAGAGAATTATTCATTGCTCCTGAGGAAGTTGTCTAGTACGACGAAACGCGTAGAGCCACTTTCATTGCTGCACCTGCTCTTTCTACTGAAGGCTTCAGAGTTGCTGAGTTCCCCCACCGTTTGCCTCCAAGACCGGATGCCGTCACCCCAACAACGGATGTGACGTCAGACGCCATCTCCCACCCGGTCTGTTGTGAGTCTAAGGAGAAGATCCCCGGTGAGCTGCTCCACACTGAACCAGCACTCCATTTGCCTCAAGTAAAGCCTTATGTGAACTATGATTATGTACACAATGTGAGTACAATTCCTAAAATTTGTTGTTTGTTTATATAAATTTTATGCACGATCGACACTATGGTCTGCCTTTCTTTTGCATGTCTCTGATCCACTCACATCTACTGACGTCTGAGCTGAGGTGCTGATTTCTTATGCTGTAAACCTGGGCTGTTCCTGAAGATCTTGACACCTTTCTACCTGCTGTGTAGATCAATGCTTTTTACCTTTTGACCTGCTGTAAGTAGGCATTGCTATAGAGCCAAGACATACATGTTTTATCCAGATTGAAAAGAACTTATTACACTATTGTATGCATTTATTTTTTATTTTTCATGGTGTATCCCTGCTATCTTCGCTCCCTTCCCATCCCGGACAAGCTACCAGGCCTTAGTATGTCAGTGCTGCCCAGCGCCGCTCCCTGCACCATGTCCCAGGCCTTAGCATGTCAGCGCTGCCCAGCGCCGCTCCCTGCACCATGTCCCAGGCCTTAGTATGTCAGCGCTGCCCAGCGCCGCTCCCTGCACCGTGTCCCAGACCTTAGTATGTCAGCGCTGCCCAGCGCCGCTCCCTGCACCATGTCCCAGGCCTTAGTATGTCAGCACAGCCCAGCGCCGCTCCCTGCACCATGTCCCAGGCCTTAGTATGTCAGCGCTGCCCAGCGCCGCTCCCTGCACCGTGTCCCAGGCCTTAGTATGTCAGCGCTGCCCAGCGCCGCTCCCTGCACCATGTCCCAGGCCTTAGTATGTCAGCGCTGCCCAGCGCCGCTCCCTGCACCATGTCCCAGGCCTTAGTATGTCAGCACAGCCCAGCGCCGCTCCCTGCACCATGTCCCAGGCCTTAGTATGTCAGCGCTGCCCAGCGCCGCTCCCTGCACCATGTCCCAGGCCTTAGTATGTCAGCGCTGCCCAGCGCCGCTCCCTGCACCATGTCCCAGGCCTTAGTATGTCAGCACAGCCCAGCGCCGCTCCCTGCACCATGTCCCAGGCCTTAGTATGTCAGCGCTGCCCAGCGCCGCTCCCTGCACCACGTCCCAGGCCTTAGTATGTCAGCGCTGCCCAGCGCCGCTCCCTGCACCACGTCCCAGGCCTTAGTATGTCAGCGCTGCCCAGCGCCGCTCCCTGCACCACGTCCCAGGCCTTAGTATGTCAGCGCTGCCCAGCGCCGCTCCCTGCACCGTGTCCCAGGCCTTAGTATGTCAGCGCTGCCCAGCGCCGCTCCCTGCACCGTGTCCCAGGCCTTAGTATGTCAGCGCTGCCCAGCGCCGCTCCCTGCACCGTGTCCCAGGCCTTAGTATGTCAGCGCTGCCCAGCGCCGCTCCCTGCACCATGTCCCAGGCCTTAGTATGTCAGCACAGCCCAGCGCCGCTCCCTGCACCACGTCCCAGGCCTTAGTATGTCAGCACAGCCCAGCGCCGCTCCCTGCACCACGTCCCAGGCCTAAATGGGGACGCTGCTAGATAAATAACCTTATCATATTTGTCGATTGTTTTATAAATACTTTTTTCATGTGTCCCAGTTATTACTTGTGACAATCTGGTCCCCCTGTCCCTACAGAATTACTAATCAGGGTGAAACGTTTCCTTACAGTCAATGAAAATATACTTAACGAGCTCAAATAAGGCGATAGGCATTCAACCATCTTCAATCTAAATCAAGACATAACAAGTATCAGATGCAGTTATTAAAAATGATCTACCACAATATTTAACTTCCTTATAATGAAGCAATCCAAGTTAATCAGCTGCTGTTTGGCTTATTGGAATTAATTGTGTAGACATTGGCTCCATTTAGTCATTGAAGTAACTGAAATGTAAATACAACTGTTGCGTGTACGCATCACAGCGCTATTACCAGCCATTACTTGCCAAGAATGGAACAACCTCTGCACTGCGCTGTTTGCTAAAAGTTCAGGATCAATTATCTACTTTTTAAATTGAGTAACAGAATACAGATAATTTTTATGGGTTTGGTAAATATCTTAATTCACAAATACCTACATGTGTTTTTTTTTTATTCTACTCTTCATGCCATGTTTTATGAGTTTTAGTACTGTACTCTGAGCCTCCTTTGCAGGTTCAGCCCATCTCCCCAGCAGTGCAAGATCTTTCTAACACATTCCTGTTTGTGACAATTTGTTAAATAATACACTACGGAGGGAGACCCCCGCTCAGCAAGACCATGTATATGAAGGGATGAGGTGCACCTCTGGGTAGAAGGGTTAGATACAACTGAACAAAGAAAAGTCAGCCCAGTTGTGGGCACTCAGCCTCCCTACTGGATGCCAAATTGCATATTTCAAATTGCAGAGCCAGTACCACAAGCCTCGCACAGATGAGACCCGAATGGTCAAAACAACTGTCTGTGAAAAACCCACGCGGTGCTGAGCAGCTGTGTAAGGCTGGTTCTGAAGTGGCGGTGCGTGCTACGCCGTGCGCGCACACGGCAGTTATAGATGGCTGAGGTTAGCCAGCCCTTCTATACAAGAGCCGCGCGCGCGAATGGCAGGGAGCGGGAAGCCGACATACAGCGGCGAAGACGGGGAAAATAATCTTTTCACGCCGTTACCGGCGCTGAGTGTGTGTGTGTGTGTGTGTGTGTGTGTGTGTGTGTGTGTGTCTGCACAAATGTAATAAATATTTTATTTTTACCAATGTTTTTTTTTAATAAATAATAAATTACACACATAAACACACACACAAACACACAGTATCTTCACAGCTCACAGTATACTTACAAAAAGCATGCGGCACGTGCACGCGCCTTCGAACAGGCACGCGTGCGCGCACGGCCACACACACTATATAACAGCCTTAATGCAGCAAGCATAAGCTCGTAAGGGTTCCATGTAAAAATGGAGTTCAAGCAAAAGGTGACGCTGTGTGCTGATTCGCATGTCATTTCCCAGAATCCCTTGCTGCAGTGGGAGCACTGTATGCTGGGTGATAATGGTGAAAGGCAGGGTTGCAGACCTGTCTAAGACAATTTTCTTGCTATATGCTATACAGTGGCGGTTTCTTGTTGCCTTTTTCACCCACAATAACTTATTTATATCTATATATATATCTATATATATATATATATATTTGAAAATATTGTATATCCCTGTGTCTAGGGGCAATCACATTGGACCTTTGGCCCATCACTCCGCCTCAGGCCAATGAGATGGCTCCCTTGGCCCACCCGCCGCCGCACACCTCTCATTGGCCGGTGTGGTCTAACAGTGACACACACACACCAGCCGCCGCCACAACCCGCCCAGGTAAGTAACTAAACCGCCGCCTCACACCCGTGCGCCTACAGCCTCCCCTCCCAGCTCACACCCCTGTGCCTACAGCCTCCCCTCCCAGCTCACACCCCTGTGCCTACAGCCCCAGCTCTGTTTTCGACCACCCCAGCTCCGTTTTTGATAACCCCCAGCTCCGTTTTTGACCCCCCCACAGCTCCTTTTTTGACCCCCCCAAACTCCGTTTTTAACCCACCCCAGCTCCGTTTCTAACCCACCCCAGCTCCGTTTTTGACCCCCCAGCTCCGTTTTTTGACCCCCGCCCAGCCCCGTTTTTGACCTCCCCCCTCCGTTTTTGACATCCCCGACACACACAGTGAAAGACACACTGACACACACAGTGACAGACACACAGACACACTGACACACACAGGGACAGACATAATGACACACACAGGGACAGACATAATGACACACACAGGGACAGACACACTGACACACACAGTGACACCCCCCCTCGCCCCCCAACCCTGCCTTCCCTCCCCACCCCTGCCTTCCCCCACTGCCCCGGCCTTCACCCCCTGCCCCTGCTTTCCCCCCCCCCCCCCGCCCCTGCCTTTCCTCCCCTCCCGTTCCTGCCTTTCCCCCCCTGCCTTCCCACCCTCCCCCCTGCCTTTCCACCCCTCCCGTCCCTGCCTTTCCCTCTCTGCCTTTCCCCCCTCCCGCCCCTGCCTTTCACTCACCCGCCGCCCGTACTCCCGCCAGCCGCCCATACTCCCGCCACCTCCCGCCTCTGCCCCCCTCCCGCCTCTGCCTTTCACCCACCCGCCGCACTCCCGCCTCGGCCTTTCACCCACCCGCACTCCCGCCACCTCCCGCCTCTGCCTTTCAGCCACCCACCGCCTCACACCCCTGCGCCCCAAGGCCGCCGCCCTCACTCAACAGACACCTGCCGCCTCTCACCCACCTGCAACACTCGACACACACCCGTCGCCTCCCGCCTCACACCCACCCACCGCAATCACGCCCCTACGCACTGACATCACTGACCAGCCGCCGCCCTCACTCAACAGACAGCTGCCGCCTCTCACCCACCTGCCACACTCGACACACACCCGTCGCCTCCCGCTTCACACCCACCCACCGCACTCACGCCCCTACACACTGACATCACTGACCAGCCGCCGCCCGCACTCGCCAGACACCCGCCGCTTCACACTTTAGCGGCACCCCCACCCACAGCCAGCACTCACTACCCGTTCTGAACACCCAGCCGACGCCTCACACCCGCTCACACCATAGCGGGACACACACCTCACATTTTTACATCATTTATGTCACCAAAATATACATTGTACTGTAAACTGTATTGTACTGTGGTGTGTTTACAATAAACCATTTTTAAACAACATCGTATTACATTTTCTTCCATGTTTCTTTTCAACATTAATATACAACCTTTCCACCAAATAGTCATCCTATTGTTACCCTATTTATAAATAATACTACCTATTATGGATTTACATCCCGGGCAACGCCGGGTATATCAGCTAATATATATATATATATATATATATATATATATATATATATATATATATATATGTATATGTATATGTATATGTATATATGGTTGTAGACCTAAATAGGTGAATCAACACTTAAACTGTAAAGTGCAGGTGGTTAGTGGAATCATAGGAGCAGTCTCTCTGCTCACAATGACACCAAGTCGTCTGGAAATTGTCCCTCCAGTGGTGTTTATGTGGAATGAGCAGTAGAGGGTTGTAGCAATAAGCCAACTAGTTACCAAGCTAAGAGTTCTGGTTAAGTACAGTTATAAGAAGTAAGATGATCATCTCTATGACCACTATTGGTAGTAATTGATGGATTAGTGTGGCCTCTCACTGCTAATGCTATACAGTAGGGCCCCGCTTCTCTGCGTTTCGCTTCTCGGTGATCTGCCAATACGGCGTTACCGAGAAGGGGGCCGCCATGTTTGCGCATGCGGGGACGGCCGAGGTCGCGCATGCGCAGAAGGGGGAGCGGCCGTGGTCGCTCATGTGCAGAAGGTGGGGAGCGGCCGAGGTCGCGCATGCGCATAAGGGGGAGCGGCCGTGGTCGCTCATGTGCAGAAGGTGGGGGAGCGGCCGAGGTCGCGCATGCGCAGAAGGGGTAGGAAAAATGGAAAATCGCCGGTGGACAAGCAAATGCTATGTTCTGCTTTTCGGCAAATTTTGCTTTCCGGCAGCAGCCTAGAATGAAACCCACCGTATGAGTGGGGCCCTCCTGTATATATCTCATAATATCAGAGATAAAGTCCATAGGTATCAGTACCCTTTCTTGGTATATTAATAGCTGATGATAATAGTGAGTTTGCCTCTCACTGTTACTGCTACAAAAATCTCAAAGTGCCAGAGATAAAGTCAATAGGGATCAGTACCCTCTACCAGTTTAGCTCATATCCTATGAAATCAACAAAGAACCAGAAGATGAAACAACCACTCATGTGCTAGCAACCTTGTATCAGTTTTAGTAGTCACTTTGTTGCACTGTGCATAGGGTTGTTCCCTGCTAACAGCACAAACAAGCAGTAGCTAAATCCCCCTTTCACAGACTTGCACTCTGCAGGGAACCGCTGGCGGATCAGGAACACCTCCGTTGGAAAGCTATTCCACGGATCAACCACCCTTTGCGTGAAGAAGTACGTCCTCGTGTATATATCACGGCTACGGAGATGGAGTTCTGTAGGTTACATCCAAAATTCCTTATCAATTCAATAAGAGGTCAATAAAACTCTTCCAAATGTCAAATAGTTTGTACTATTCCTAATACTCATGAGTACATCCCGGCGATAACATTACAGAATTCCTCGGGGGGGAACACATGCTCCAAGCAGCATTTCTTCCACTAGCTTGGCACATTGTGACCTGACCTGTTGGGGTCCTAATGATGTTAAAGAAGGGATCGCCCACATTTACCCACCCGTGAGTGGCGTGCAATGAGGTCTTTTTGCAGCATAGAGAACAAATGTTCATTAAGTTATCCATTTAGGGGGATACAAAATCCTTACGGTATTTTGAGTTTCATTTCTAAACAGATATTTCCCAGGCTGGTATACATGGTCGTCACCATCATTTACATTTAACCCAACCACAGAAATTGAAAACCACCCAGAGTATCTGCACCAAAGGTGGTTACATAATGGTTTACTCCAGCCCCCACCCACTCTCGTTACCGTTTCTGTGCCCGGAATGAGAGTACCCCAAGATATGGTAAACACGAGAGTTGGCTCAGAAACCGTTCCCTAATTAAGTGTTCCAACCACTATTTGTATTGGACTATGCACAGATTGGTTGACAGCCCAGGAAATGTGGGACTCACTTGACATTTGAGGACATTTCCTTGATTGAGTCTATGTGTTAAGTATATAAGGACTGATCGGTTTGTATCAGTCTATCCAAAGCCAGCCAGAAGAATCCTACAGTACAGTCAGAGTTCTCTGTCAGCTGAGGTAAGAACTTGGTGTGTTGTTGACGTCAGCTCTATACAACGAAGACCAATTTTCAATGTACCAACTATTCCTTTCCCTCGATCCCCAGACTTTACTCGGGCATGAGTTATACGTATGTTGTTGTGTTTGTGGGTTTCTGCACATTGTTGTTCCTCATCTCTCAGTCTTTAATGGTGTTGTATGCAGGTATCAGAAGCCAAGATGTTGAAGCTGTGGATCCTGGTGAATCTTGGGTTCCTGGCATGTATGGCCCAACCATCACAAGTACCGTACTGTTCATCACCAGACCTATTGGTTCCACGTAAGTACAAAGTTCTCTTTCCAGGATAGATTTTCAGTGTCCTTCTTGTGGCTTCTCTTTCTTCATCGTGTTACTTTAAAGCTAACAAAGGCTTTCAAGTGTTAAACAATGATCCGATCCTTCCAGTGTGGCCGTTACCTGTATAACAAAGACACTCACTTCTACACAGGTCCAAAAGTGAAGGAAACACAGTATCTGGTATATTTAGGAAAGCTAGCCACATTGCATTATCCAGTCTTATGTACTTCTCTGAGCACAACTTACGCAGACGGTTTCTAGAGATATTTGTACCAACGCTAGTTTTTTTCCAAGACTGTGTGTACCTGTAGTCAGGCTAAAAGCAGAACTGGGAGTACGTAACTCCTGAGGTAGCAGTGAGGCCCATAGATATGCCTTCCTGGTAGCTGCAGCACTCATCTCAATAACTTTCCTCATTTTCAGTTATAACAGATGGAATTAACACAATCAAAAGTTTAATCGGACCCCAGAAGGGAGACGCTCTTAGTGTCGGTGCGATTACCAAGTAAGTTGACCAGTCCCTTCTCGGTTAATGTAATAATGTTAACACGTTGATCGGTGGATGTTATCTGAGTGTTACAGTACATTTTACTGTGCAAAAAAAAAAAACACAGCAGAAAAGTAGAGCCCTCGGGTGACAGACATGCTGCGCATGCAACAGCCACATGGCTTTTCTTGTATAGGGCTGACACTGTACACAGTGCTGTACATAGAATTCTGCAGGCACAAGGCATCACTCTATGTTTGGCGCCTGAGGCACAGGGAGATACAGTGACTCGCCCAAGGAGACCTTACTCACTGAGCCGTGTCATTTAATGTGCCAGCTCCATAAGACACCGCTCACCTTATTGCAAATTGATCCGTTCCCCTCCTATTAACTCTTTGGCAGCAAGAGGAGCTTGCAATGCTGTAGCAGTGAACAGGTTAATGTATCGTGGGTTATTTCAACATTTGGCAACTTGAAAGACGCTTTATCTACCTAGGACTGGCCAGGTGATCCCTCCCCCGCCACCCTCCTCAACCAAGCCCTAATCGCCCCAATAAACGTTACTTCCTTGACTATTAAAATGTTATTAGCTCAGCGGGCCATAAGCATAAATAAATGCATTTAGAAATAAGGGGATAATACCCGTGTTTCTAGTGCTACTTCCTACGTTTTATGATGAAACGTTATATTAAAATACCCTGTTAGTGTCTATTTAATGAGATCCTCCCACAGAGCGCAAGAACCTCGGAAGGGAGACGGGTTCCGTGTCTCCTGTTCCCATGTTGTAAATAAACAGACAATTCATGTTTAGGGCGTACACTTTCAGACCCTACAGGATAAGAAAACCATTTAACTGATTATACAAATAACATTACACTCAATTCTAATTTGACAAACGACTTTGCGTTTCCCAGAATGATACCGTGTAATAATCTCTTTCATTTATCAGCATTGTTACCAAAACGGTCAACATAAAAACATTGACTATAACCCCCAAGCCCGGAGTCGCCCTCGACCTTGAAATTGAACTGGAAGTCAATCTGGGATGTGATCAGTAAGTACATGTTCCAAACTGGGATGGGATCAGTATGTACATGTTCCAAACTGGGATGGGATCAGTAAGTACATGTTCCAAACTGGGATGGGATCAGTATGTACATGTTCCAAACTGGGATGGGATCAGTAAGTACATGTTCCAAACTGGGATGGGATCAGTAAGGGCATGCTCCAAACTGGGATGGGATCAGTAAGGGCATGTTCCAAACTGGGATGGGATCAGTAAATACATGTTCCAAACTGGGATGGGATCAGTAAGTACATGTTCCAAACTGGGATGGGATCAGTAAGTACATGTTCCAAACTGGGATGGGATCAGTAAGGGCATGCTCCAAACTTGGTTGTTTTTTGATCTTTTTCTACATGTTTCTGGATTATAAATCATTGTTCTGTAGCGAAACAGCTTTTCAGAAACACAGCGTAACAAGCTCACCATGTCACTCATAAATATATATATTTGTGTCAATACATTCCAAGGTGTTCAAACACACACAAATTGGTCATACATCCCTTCTCAGAAGTACATCTTTTATCTGATGTTATATACATAAAAAATGGGATTTATAGATGCACTACGCATGTTCTTGTCATAGCTGCCCACTGTGTGCTAGGAATCCACCGCAGACTATAGAAAAGACCCATTATATGAATGCTGACCCCACTACAAAACCTCTGTGAACTTTACCCTTTATCTGGGAAGAATTGACTGGACTATACTTCCTTCTTCATTGTGTAAGAAATGTATATTTACAAATCTCCACCGGCCATGGTTGGATGATAAGAGGTTAACAGATTTACCCTTTAGTCCATCGTCAATTCTCCCCAGATCATTCAGCCTGATAAAGCTGAAATAGGTTATTCTATAGGTCTCAAAAGGAATACCCCACAAATGACTGTACCCTATTGCTCCTACATGGGACCATGTTCAGGGAGATGCAGTGCCCAATTTCATTTGGTTTAGGTAGTTGGATTTGGATATCACTGTATGGCAGGATTTGAAAGAAAATACAATATATTAGGTAATCCCCGGTCAGAGCTGCTAAACCTTTGCAGCATTTCAGTGCTATTGTGACCACGTGTGAAGTCTCAAAAGGGCAGCAAGGCAATTAGGGGTAATGATGTCATGTATTTATTATCATTATACATCCGCCATTTGTATTTTCACCTAGAGTTGCAGATATTAAGGTAATAGTGAAAGTCCATGCAGCGATCAAAGTGGGAATAAAAACTGGCTGCCTTATTCTGATCATGGAGAACCCGGACGACATTGCAGTTACAATTACGATATCGGGTCTGTAAGTACTTTTCTCACCAAACACTCACCTACCAAACCATTCATGTCCAAGTTTTAGGCAGAGATGAACTGAATAGTCGGACACTAAACAGGAAAGACAGGGACAATGAAACCAACGGGAACGATGCTGCCGACTGACACAAATTAAGGCACACATGGTGAACAAATAAAAATACACAAGATTATATCCCTAAAGGGAGACTGTATTTTGAACAGATCCCACAGAAGAAGATTTGCTTTTGTAACATATTTATCTGTAAAAACTATTAATAAGTAACACGTTCTTCCCATGACACTTAGCTCCTCTTATAGATTAAACATTTCAATTTTGGAAGGGCTTGTAGTACTCCGTGGAACAAGCATTCCTTGGTATGTATAATACTGTATATGTATATTTCCCTCTGTTAGTGGACTTCTTGACCCGTTAGCTGGCGAGCTGACGAAACTACTCAACGGCGTCTTCCAAAAAACGGTAAGTTTTAATTCCGAGAACTTGCAAGCACCTAGTAATTACACCTTCCCACACACGTGTATATGTGCAGGGGCTGCCGCACCACAGGAGTGCCTGCTCAGTGGGTCATTTCCTGTTTCAATCAGACTTCAGATTTCTTGTCACGCGCTAAAATCAATTCCGTGTAATGATTGTAACATGGTTTTTTTATAAT